>NC_135312.1:46263506-46569934 GCF_048772815.1 Callospermophilus lateralis | reverse complement strand
TGTGACTACCTCCCCACCCTAATACATAGTATAGCATGTATTAAGTGGCACCTCATGGTGTGTTTGCCATTATGGTCCTTGCTAAACCTTATCTAGTGATGTTTATTTTTTTTCTATGCTTTCTTTTTCTTTTATTGCTTTCT
This sequence comes from Callospermophilus lateralis, assembly GCF_048772815.1. NCBI lineage: Eukaryota > Metazoa > Chordata > Mammalia > Rodentia > Sciuridae > Callospermophilus > Callospermophilus lateralis. Next base: position 46,569,791 of record NC_135312.1, on the reverse strand, counting down.
GTACATTTCAACATTACATTCCTTTCTCTCTTCTCCTCCTCTTCCTCCTCCTTCTTGATCTGAATAGTTTCTATTCTATTTCTTTTGATATTATTCATTTTTAATTGACAAATAAGTGTATATATATATATATATATATATATATATATATACACATATATATGTGTGTGTGTGTGTGTGTGTGTGTGTGTGTGTATTATAGTATTTGGCTTCAAACTGTGCAGTGAAGTGTTGGTATAGATAGCTTTTATACATGACTCAAAAAAGAAAAGAAATATTTGCGTTGCCATCAGGTTTTAATTGAAGCATACTTTACTATCTTTTGACTAAGTACTTCATCCCCATTTTCATAATGATTACAAACTTGAGAGGAAGCGCTTCTCATAACTGCAGGATGGTAATGAGAAATCATGCTGTGTTGAAGCTAAAGGACAGCTGAGATTTCCTCTACAATGAAATGTAATCCAGAAGAGATTAGAATTAAATAGAATTGTCCTGTACTATGCACTTTATATGGAGAACTTGATGCAAATCTTTAGTTTAATGTTGTGAGGTAAAGCCCTGTCATTCTCTCCTTAAGTTTGAAGAAATTAATTGTTATTGCCATTTCTCATACTGGCCTAAACAAGAAAACAATTTTTCTGACTGATTCCCTGCTTGGTCCATTAAGATTTATGCTTAGTTATCATAACAAAAAATACATAAATAACAATGACTAAAACAACACTGTGGTTTATATGCTCTCAGGTTAAAGAAGCTAGTCCAGTGAATGTTGTACAAAAGCTGTGCAGTCACCAAGGGCCTCTGCTTCTCTAGTCCCTCTTTAGCATCTGGCTTTCTTCACAAGGTTGGCCCAAGATGGCTTCCAGTGTTCCAGCCATCATAGTCCCATTCCAACAAGATTAAAAAGGAATGGAAGGAGTGTAAACGACTCACTACTAGCTGAGGCAGCCCCTTTTAAGGAGGCTTTCAGAAGCAATACAGGAGGTTATTCCTCTATCCCTGCCATTTGCTGTTTTACTTTCTGGCAATTTCAAATATGTACATTCAACTCCAGAAAAAATATTATTAAATGAAAAATCTAGAAATAAAGAATTTATAAAATTTTAATTTTGCGTTGTTCTGATTAGCGTAATGAAATCTCATGACATTCTGCTCCTACAGCACAGATATGCATAATAACTTTGTCCAGCATATCCACACTGTATCTGTTTCCTGCCATTAGTTACTTATTAATCATTTTGGCTGTCCCAGTATTTCAGTACTTGTGTTCAATTATCCCTTATTTCACTTATTAATGGCCCTATAGCACTAGAGTAATAACACTGGCATTCAGATATGCCAAAGAGAAGCCTTGAACTGCTTCTTTTAAATGAAAAGGTAAAAGCTCAATTAAATAAGGAGAGAAAAAAAATGCATATGTTCAGATGGGAAATGTGGTAAAATGAATCTTCTATATATGAATTTGTGAAGAAGGAAATAAGAAACTCTTGCTTGTTTTGCTGTCTTACCTTAACTTTTTGCAAAAGTTAAGGCCACAGTACCCAAGTGCTTAAATAAGATGGAAAAAGCATGAGATTTGTGGGTGGAACCATGTACATAAAATGTGTACTGACTGATGGTACCTTGTTGCTTTGGGTCTATGTAAAGACTTCATCAAGGGATCCCTGGGAACAAATGATAATGATATTTATTGAAAGTAAGGGATGATTACACAGATTCAGGAATTAGTTTAGATGAAAAATATAAATATTACTAGTTAGGCTATATGTACTGATGAAGATGTTACTGCTATATTTATGTCAAAATTGAAAAAAATTGATTAAAGAGATAGGATAACATCCAAGGTAAATATTTGATTATGATGAAACCTGACACTTCCAGAAGAAAACGATCAATACAAGGTATATATAAAAGTGAAAAAGAGGAAATAATATCTTCCTATAACTGCATTCTTCCAAATGGGTTCAGGAAAAAACTTTCAATGACAAGGAATTGCTAAATATCATCTCTGTCTGCTCCTGACATCCAGCCACTGACAGTCACGGTGTGATGGTCAAAGAGCACCCATATCAGATGGTGCTCCTTTTGATTTTTTATCAGAAGGTCAGTAGAACCCTATCATTAACATCACAATACCTATATCATGCACCTCACTTTATCTCATTACACAGACAGTATATTATCCACAGCATCACAAGAAGAGTAAGTTCAGTTCTGCATTTTAAGAAAAAAGAGGTGTCACATTCACATAACTTTAATTTCAGTATATTGTTATTGTTGTTAACCTCTTACTATGTCTAATTTGTCCATTAACCTTTTAAATAGATATGTATATATAAGAAAAAACATAGTATATCTATAGGGTCTTCAGGCTTATTTGGAAAGGGTGTTGGAATATATACCTCACAGATAAGCGGGAACTACTATCAAAATAATTTCTACTTACATTTCATTTGCCACTACTCGGTGCAAGAAAGGATGGTAACAAAGACTTTACTTGGGAAAATTGCAGTTTGAGTAGATATCACTGTTTATTTAATAAGAATAATCAGAGTTTACTTATACGTATATTCCTTATGTGTATCAGGCACATGTACATAATAAGTTCTAAGTGCTTTTGATAGACTAATTACTCTCATAACTCTATAAGGTATGTACAATTCTTATTCTTGGTATGTAGATGAGGAAACTTAGGCATAACTTTTATAGGTTCAAAAATAAGCCAAACTTTGAAACTTTTCCTCCAGGTTTCACAGTGTGTACTCCTAATCATTAACCTAAAAGCTAGCGAGATTTTTTTTTTTTTTTTTGAAAAGCGCGAGATAATAAATATTTCACATTTTTGGGCCATAAGGTCTCTGTACAACTATTCTACCAAAAGCATCCAAAGACGACACTAAATGCATGGTCATGGCTGGGTTCCAGTAACAGCCTGCAGGCTGAGTTTTGCTGACCTCAGCAAATACCATCAACCTCTGTAAAAGGAAAACCGATGGCCAGGGAGGTAACATGCTGTTCATTCACTGAAGAGTGAGTCTACTTAGTTACTCCTCCTCAGCATCTTGGCTATAAAAGAGAACAAACAGAATGTGCTGACTCAGACAAGATTTAGAAATCAGTGGATCATGTCCTTAGAAATGGATCTCTAAGTTGATTTTGAGTTTGATTTTCTTTTTTTATATCTTATCATTTATCCCCCTAATAAACATTTGGCTTATACTTTGTTGGAGGAAACATATAATACATTTTAGCATATAAAAGGTACTGGTAATCCCATTATTAAGAAATGTTTTTAAATTTATTTAATCATCTCCCAAATTTACTTGGCCCATAGAAAACACTCCCACTGCACATGCGAACGCACACACACAATTTGAAACAACGAAAGATTATTGGAATAGTTTGGGAAATATTAACCTGACTCTTAATGTAGCTTCTTTATGTTGTATTGCTGTAGAAATGCTATCATGATAGAGATGATTTTGAAGGTATAATAACTTTTTCTAAACCCTGAGTAAGAAACACGATCAAAATGTATAAACTCCACTTTACTGGGGAACCATTAAGCTTACTTTAAAATTCGTACATGTTTTTTGTTTGTTTTCTTATCAGGGAAGAACTAAAAAAAATGGAAACAGTAATCCAAAGGCTTTATCTATAGTTCTTTGTAACTCAATTTTTAATGTGATAAACCTTTTCTTGCTAAGCTATGATAGCTTTTGGCAGAGAGAATCACCATAGCAGGATGTGTGGCACTTGGAAGTGACAATCTGCATCTTCCTTTTCTTCTCTGTTACTTTCCTTTCCCAAACATACTGTAGCTTGAGGATTGAGTTGAATTTCTAAGTGGACCCCGCACAAGGTTTATTACAAAGGACCTCTGACAATAGCTACCAAGTAAAATGCAGGCCAGATTATCCCTCTTGTCATTTCAAAAACTATTTGTTGGATACCTGCAATAAGCAAAGCATTGTATTGGGCATTGTATTAAATGTTGGCAAAATAATTGTAAATAATTATTTGGCTAAGTCAGTTTTATCTAGCAATAGTTATATATTTATTAGTATACCCACTCTAATGGAGTACTGCAACTTAATAGGTAGTATTAAATAAATATCTAATGAGATAATTAAATCTTAACAGGGACATAGTTGCTGACTAGCATTCTAAAACTCTGGAGACTTCAGAGCTGCTGTTCATGTAACCAAAAAGGTTTTATTGTATGCATAGATGGTCTGCATTTTCCCTCTAAAGATTAGATTTTACAGCACCTATTTTCTGAAACCGACACATCAGAATTTATTTGTAGCACAATGTGCTTTGTTACAATAGTCTTGAGAGTTATAATCCTTTTAAGCACTCCCTTAACTTGAAAGCATTTTCAAACACTCTGGGCATGCGACTACATAAGCCCCAAGTGTGATTTAATCCTCAGTATTTGGGGTTCTCAAAGCTGAGATTCTTCTGAGAAAAGTTTAAGTATACATTGATTTTGTACACTGTTAGCATTTGTCTGATATGAAGGGCAATGAAAACGGCTGATCATTCTATTACCTTCAAAGCTTGAGTGTACCAAAATTGTGCAACTGTTTTAAAGTAAAGCCTATACACATAGATAAAGATATGGTTCTCTCTTTAATATCAAGTTCCACAATTCTGAAATTATACTTTTAAATCTAGCAAAAATTCAATAAAGCACTATCGTTCAATTGAATTTTTTCAACTTGGCAAAATTTAATCTTATCTGTAATTAAATCGCAATTAGCTTTTAATTATTATAATTAAAGATTGATATCATATCCTTATGATGGTCTCCCCTGTAGCTTGTTTTAAATTAACTCAACTGGGAATTAAGCAATTTCTTCTAATATATGTCTGAATCTCTGAGTCTCAGATTTCGACTCTTCAAATAAAATTTTTCAAATAAGACCTCTCAAGAAGTTTTTATTTTTGTCTAGAATTTAGTGCTTCTGGAAATGCTTCAAAAGAAAAATCAAAATTTAGTCACTCTCTCTAGTTTGTTTATTCATAAAATCTCGATAACTACTCCCAGTCAGAATAAAATTGAAGATTCTTATAAACAAAGCACAGCTGTAGTACATATGGATCTTTGTGCAGAGAAGAGGTAGGCTTGTCTTTGTTCTCTTTTCTGGCATTCTTGGGTAGTTGGAATCCTGTGATATTATAATATTATAATATATATATATATATATATATATAATAATATAATGGTTCCTTTGACCCATTGGAGGATCCTGAAAAAAAAATATATATATATATATATTTTTTTCATGTTTTCATTCCAATTGTTTATGATGGTGATGGTTTTGTTTGTGTGTGTATGTGTGTGGTATGTGTGTGTGGGTGGGTGTGTATGTATGTGTGGTGTGTGTGTGTGTCTGTATGTTGGAAGATTAGATCAGTTATCCACGTTCAAATAAAATAATACAATGCTTAAGTGCAAAGTAAAGTATGCCTTTGGGAAAGTCTCCCCAATTTCATGTGAAGGATTATTTCTAGCTGGAAGCTTCTGTCACTGCTCTGCTCTTTGGATGTATATATTGTGGTAGTGTGCATCCCTTAGCTGCAAGCCTTCAGGCCTGGTGAGAATAAGAGCTTTTCTGGATAACTCTTGCTAATCCTGGATTAAACCTAACAGTATTTTCATTTCTATTTTTTTTTTTTTTGAGAACAAGAGTTTTCATCAAAGCCAATTTAATTATCTTTTCAAGGACTCATAAGAGTAGATGTTCTGCATTTGAAAATTTCAACATTACAGAGTGAAATTCCAGTACTTCAGAATGAGAGAAGAATGACCAGAAGAATCAAACACTAATCCTGATTTTATACTGTTTACAATTAAGTCCTATTAAAAAGAGATAGAAATTAATTATAACCTATAGAAATGTATAGCTTTGTAATACTAACTGAAATGTGACTTATTTGCTGCTTTTGATGAACATCACACAGGTGAAACAGAAATGGAGTAACATGAACAGAGTTGAACTCAGATGTGAAGTGTGTTGTAGATCCGAAAGGGTGAAGTTTGTAAGACTTGTGGCTCAGGTATACTAGCAAGCTGTAGCATCATAGGAACTGATACTACTACAGGTATGTTTGTACAGTTTTCCCCTCATGCCAGCTTCTGATAAGACTTTGCTGATCCAGTTCGACAGATTATCAGTGACTTGGGATGAGTCAATTATGGTACACTATCCCCTGGGCAAAACTGAACTAGGGAAGGTTTAAAAGAATCAAGCATGGTAAATCTGAATGCTTCCTTAAAATTTGTCTAACCAAAGGTTGTAGAAAAGAATTCTTTCATATTCTTGTGGAGCTATTTGGAAGTCCAAATCTATATCCAATATTACTCTGTCCACAAAAAAAGAGGATGTACTGTTTCAACAATAAAAATAGATTGTTAATTCTTAAGCATTTATTATTTATCAGGCACTGTTCTAATCACTTTGGCAACTGATGGTTTTAACTCTATTACTCCAGTAACTATTCAGTAAATTTTATTATCCTCCCCTAAGATGTTGACAGGAATTTGCTCAAATCCATGAGACTGGAAGATGGGGAAAATCTGGCTTTTAAGTCATGTAGTCTAAATTCAAAATCTGGATACTCATTGCTATAAAATATTGCATCTTGGTACAAAAAAAGTCATGGTATTACACAGAGTAAGACACAGAGGTCACCTTTACTGTGTGCATTGTCCTGGTTCCCAGTTAGCTGGAGACTCACCCTTTCCCTCCTAGTTTAAGTGATGAATAAATTCTGCTAATTTCAAAGTACTTATTGTTGTTGTTTTTAAATTTTGTTTAGCTCACGTTTAAGCAGGGAAAAGGAGTTAGGCTAAGATTAATATAGAATGAAGATAGAGAATGAGATCTATAGACAGGGAAAGAGAAACCAGATCCTATGTTCTGATGCAGAGGATAGAGTTTATACTGAATCTGAAAGACTGATCAGGGATGTGTTCATATGGAGGTGATGACGAGATCAAAGAGAAGAGAATATTTGATGATGATGATGGCTAAAAAGACAGGGGTGGGACTCTATGTTTTTCTAAACTATAGGTGTTGGACATTTTCATTAACAACTTTTTTATTTAGGATAGCATATAAATTGCATATTTATTGATTATTTCCCAAGGTGGTTGTTTTCCCCTACCATGGCAAACATATATAACCCTTCTAGACATTATTTTTTTACTAATTTTGAATGAAATCTCCTGAAGCCAATGCTCTAAGCAGACACTGCTGTTTGATCAGGAGTCATCACTGGAGTGAAAAACTATTTTCCATTCAACTGCACTATCCTTCAAAGTTATGTGTTAAGTAGCTTAAGGACATTAGATGCATTACTTCTGTGTGTCATTGCTAAAAATTGAAGAAGGCTAGCAGGTATGAGACTCCAACAGAAGTGGTTATTCTATCAAATGATTTTTGTTGATTTTATTCTAACTTTCCATGAGTCCTCCATGAACATTTTTATTCAAAGCAACTTTTAGAAACCAATTCTTTTTAAAATTTTGAGCTTATTAACACTTAAAAAGAAGAATGTAATTGATCGGCCTACAGAAGCTAAATACAAAACTGAGAGTCATGTCAAATCAACTAGTCATGTTAAAGCAAGGTGGCTTATGTCTGTAATCCCAGTGACTCTGATGGCTGAGGCAGGAGGATCATGAGTTTACAGGCCAGACTGCCCAGTTTAGTGAGAATTTGTCTTCAAATAAAATATGAAAAGGACTGAGGATGTATCTCAGAGAAAGAGATTAGTCCTTGGGACTACCAAAACAAATGAATTAAAAAAAACCCTAGAATTATCATTATATATTATGCATCTGGAATAATACAAAATGAAGACCATTTGATTTATAGTTTCACTGTTCGGAATTATAGGTGATTCACTTTTACAAAGAGTGAATTTTTGGCTGAATACTTCGAAGATATATACTGTCTAATAAGTCATACTTCTAGGGAAAGCTTAAAGATGCTTTTGTTCCATGAAAATAATTCCTGATACGTATCTGTGAATTCTACTTGATTTAAAATTAATAACAATCATTTCTACTATGATAATATTCATTGATTCCCGCCCCCTATGGTATTAGAAACATAGTTTGAACAAGAATTTTTGTTCTATGATTTAAATAATGGAAAAAGATGAGCTAGTAAATTAATTTTTGTTTGAAAAATAAACTAATCATTTTTAAAATTAGAAAGTGAACCATATTTAGAAAATCAAGCAACCTCATCTGAGAAAAGAAATTCTGCATTTTGATTTTTTTTACATGTATTTCCTAAAGTAAAGTTTTAAACTATTTTGAGACTATTTAAACTAATTGATGCAAATACTTAACCAATATTTATTAAGTTTTTAAGTCTGTAGTTCTTAACTCAAACTGCATGTTAAATCACTTGTGGGCCTTTAAATTTTACTTGTACCTAGATGCCACCCCCTTTAGGGTAAGGCCTGGACTTCTTTTCTGATATGCCAGAGGGGTTGCTAATGAAGCAAGGGCTAAGAATTACTGACCATCACAATAACACCTAAAAATAGGGAGATAAATTTAATCATCCTCTTTTCAAAACAAGTGAGTAAAATATAGCACCATATTATTGTGTTTTTCATAGGGTCAAGAATTAATCTTGATTCCTCATTCTTGAATATTATACCAGTCTGAATTTTTAAAAACAAATAATGTCATTGGTTATTGTTGTTTATAATGATAAATATTATTATATATAGCTGTAAAATACTGTAAAGTTTATCAAATGGAAAGAGAAACAGCATAATAAACTAATTTAAAATTTAAACAAAAACTAAGCTTAAAAACAGTTTATATTTAAATCTTTAATTCTAGTCTGTTCCTTCTCATCTTTTCTGCATCAACAGAAATAAATGGAATCTGTTTTCATTAGTTACAATAGAATAATGGAAATTAACATGATGCTAAACACTCCCTGAGAATGTGAGTTGAGATGTTAAGTTTAAGAAATAAAAAGCAAAATCAAAGGGCATATACCTTAGTACATTGTATGTTTATGAACAATATATGTATATATACAATATAGATCATATATTATACATACATATATACATACATATATATATATTCCTCATTTCCCATGTTATTTTTTACCTAAAATGAAGAGTAAAAGAGGGGCTGGAGTTGTAGCTCAGTGGTAGAATGCTTGCCTAACATGTGTGAGGCACTGGGTTTGATCCTCTGTAGCACATAAAAAATAAAATAAAGGTATTGTTCCCATCTACAACTAAATCATATATTTAAAAAAATAAACAGTAAAAGAGCAATGGTTTTAGCTTCCATACAATTGTGATCATTACGAACTTTGAGAATCCACTCTATTTATTTTCAAAAATAATAATATATCTGCCTTTTGATAAAATTGAGCAGCATCTAGATATTCTGCTTCTCTTTCCTGTAACATATTGCCTGGTATCTAAAAGCAGGGGGGAAAAGCTGATAGCAAGGCACAGAGAATGTCTAAGTGTCTTAAAAGTAGCTAGAACAGACACATTCATGTCATTTGATTGCAATACAGAACCTCAAACCCACCCCAGAAGAACACACATCAAACTTTGCATTTTAATAAAATCCCCATGTAATTCCTATGCACTTTATACATGAGAACCACAGGTGTTGTGTAAAAGACCTGTGTTTATAAAAGTTGCTGCAAACAAATAGATATTTGATACTAGAAGACAGAAAGCTATATTAAAATAAAGAGGATTTATGGTTAGGGTAGAATTCATCTAAATTATAGAAGCATTCATCTGAATTTTTCTTTCTTCACCTAAAGTTTGGAGCAGACATTTAGTAGAAGTACTTTTATAACATTTTGTCATGCTTACAAAGACAATTAATATTGAAAGAATCACATGCCCAGCATTATACTGTAAAAAAAAAATAAAAAAAAAATCTCACTGGTAGCAAAAATGTTTTGTGTAAGAATTCACCAACTGAGTTTCATGAATCGTTAAATTTTCAATGTATTACTGTTCCGGTTCCTCGAGGACTTCAGGGACAAATAGTTTTAGGAGGCAGTACAATATATACTGCTCTTGAAGTTTTGTGATGCATTCTCTGAAATATTACAGTTAAAAAATGTGTTTGTCTTATATCTCCCAAATATATTTAAGCTTAGACCCATCTTTTACCATCAGATACTACCTGCTGAATAAAGATTATAGAATGTTGCATCAGAGCACTGGAAGTACAGTTTGTAAAACTATTGAATTGTGAAGAAATGGGTTCATAAAGACTAAGAAACAGTATTACAATATTATACATATATATTACAGAAACAGTATTACAGTATTATAAGCACTCTGACAATAAAATGAGCTGGAGATATTCATATATATTTATGTATATGCATATAATATATGTATATATATACATATATATGAGTAGAACTTTTAAAATTTTAATTTAGAATAATATTACTATGATTTAACCATTATTGCGAGTGAGGAACTAATAGAATCAACAAGACACAAACAGAGACTATTTAGTGTAAACTCAGAATACAGATTCTAGAATTCTAGATTCTAAACTTCTAGAATTTTAGGTATAAAGATTTTATGTGTGCCTAATACATTATATATCACATTTAATAAACTGTATTTCAATATTTAGATATGTGGAACCCTATTCTTAGAAAACTTAAATAACTTTTTGGAAGATATATAACTGATGACAGAAGCAGAATTCCAAAATCAGTTGTCTGAATTTTTTAATTGATATAGACAGTAGATAAATGATAGATGATAAATAACAGATTAAAAGATATTTCTCTATGTCTATCCCCCTTTATCTTTTCATATCTGTGGGGATTTTTCCCAAGAACCCAGCTTTATGTTTATATCTTACTACCTAGTAAAATGGGTCTGCATAAACTTTTGAGATTCATGGTTTTCAGCATTGGCATGAAATGTCTATTTTCAATCTCATACTTAAATGAAAAGCAATGAGTTAATTTCTTTTTAGCTAATCATTTTGTTGATGCAGTATGATTAATAATAAACAAAATGAACTTTAGACTGAGAGGTTTTTGTTTCAAAACTCACTAGTTCTGTGACTATGGGATCTGAGTTTTTTTTTTCCTCCTAAACAGTATAATAAATCTATTTTTGCTATATTACTAAAGAATAAATGGGGCCATGTAAAATGCCAGACACATACTTGGCTCTCAGGAGTTGCTGATTCCCTTCCACTTCCTTTGTAGAAAGTGTATTTTCAATATTATGAAGGAAGTATCTGAGTTAAATTTATCCAGCTAATATTGTACTCATTGTGCCAATACACAAAGTTAATAAATAAAATAATCAGAATCTCTAACACCACAGAGTGTTGCTTGTATGTAATATCTATCTTCTGATTAAAAATATTTTCTAGAATTTTTGGTAACCTTTATTCAAGAGAAAAATGTCATCTCACAGCACAGAGCTCCAAATTCTCTTTTGGACCAGAGGATGTCTGTACTACTCCCCAATATGAGATAAGGATAATAAGATGAGTCAGGAGATACAAGATTAAATTTGATTATGTCTTATTAATTGCAAACTTAAAGGTCAAACAGTAAATTCTTAATTTTATTTCTTATGTTCCCAAAAAGGACAAATACCCTTATAAACTTTTCAGGTGGTAACAGAAAAGAAAAGGTTAAAAAAAAGTCCTTACATTTTATTTTCAATGTATGAAGGGGTAGGTGGCAGGGCATAAAGATCATGGGCACAGGAAAGATATTCAGAGTCCATATATCAGGTATTAATTATCCTGTTGTTTGAACATTATCCAAAAACCAAAGTTTTGGTGATCCCATACAACAACAGTAACTACATCACTTATTGTTTACTGATATTTTTTTATTGAGGTTTGTAGCTCATGGTTTTACATGTGATTGTACAGAGCATTTTTTTAAAGGATGAAAAGGTTGTACAAGAGAAAAAAAATCCAGTAGCTTGAAATCTGATAGTTGTATATGATAAGAATAATGCTGTGTGGAAATATATGAGAATCTTAAAAGACCAAAGCTGCATTAGCTAGATTTTTGTTTTGAAAAGTGATTTTTTTCTTATCAGTGAAGAATAGCTCAATTAGTTGTTAGTTTTTTTTTAAGTATACTATTGTTTTTTAAAAGATATATCTTGAATTAGATTAAATGTTTGGTGAGAGGGAAAACAGTATGAAAAATCTTCCAAATTATCTGTCCACTTCCAATGCATTCACAGAAGCCAAATGAAAGGAAATCAACCTGACTCTACAGATCTTGATTTTGTAGTTCACAGGCAAAGGTCAGTGTTAGAATATACAAACAAATGAGATTTATTTATAAATGAACACATCTGATTATCTACAGCTGTTTCAAAACATACCACTTTTTATTATTAGAATGATAGAGGAAATTTTTATTATCAAATAACTTTTAAATGATTCAAAATGTCAAAGCTTAAGCCATTGGGACAACTTGAAATGCAAGGCATTAAATATACACTCTAGAGGATCAGGCAGTTGTTAGCACATGAGGACACCATCCTCCTCACTGCATACTGAGTTTCAATTCCAACAATCTCTACCTGCTATTATAGTTGATACACTAATTTTGCCAAATACCTTTTGAGGTTAATCAATCAATGTATTTCGTTTAGGGTTCAGGATCATTTTCCTCTGTCAGAAGAATCAGAGGAATTTTTACATTTTAAAAAGTGATATTTAGGCTTAGATGTTAAAGATAGTTCCTTTCCAATGGAGTGTGAATTTTTGCAATCTTAGGCAATTGAGACCATCTGAATTCCTCTAAATGTAAAATCCTGATTTTTGCCTAAGTAAATTTTTTGTAACCTCTGCCTCAGATCAAATAGTGTAGCATTCTCATTTTAAATAATTATTCAATCTGAATAACAATGTTTAAATTGGATCCTTAGAAGTCTACTTTCCTCTTCTTTCAAGTTTTTCCTTTAGCATTTAGAATGAAAGGAACATTGAATACACTTAGATGCATTTGGATTATGTGGTATTTTAATAATCCACCATGTGCACAACTGCCTGCAGAATTGTGTCAATTGACTGCAGTAATTGAAGAGAGGATTTGAGAGTAAAAATTTCAGTAGTATATTTATTTGTTCAGCCTTAATGTAATATTCATATGTATAATGAATTATCCTTTAATATGAATATTGCTTGATTATGAGTTACTTTGTACAACATACATAATTTCAATATTAATTTAATGCTTATTAGATTCATAATAAAGCTCTAAAAGGTACAAAGCTACTAGTAGCATTAACTGTGTTGCTGTACGATTGAGTCGGCAGATTAGAAAATGAAGGTGAATTGAGGCAAAATACTTATATTTTTTAAACATTTATATATATTTTTTAGGTTTAGCTAGACACAAAATATCTAAATAGTGCTAGAAGTATGTAGTGTTTTCTGTGGAATTAGCAGGGTGAAATTATAATATGGTAAACTCCAATTTAATGTTTTCTGAATAAATCAGCATTTGGTATAGTATATAACATTTTTATCAAGATATATGATTTTGTTATTTTTTCTAAAGCCTTTCCTGTATAATTCTCATTTAGGTCTTATCACCTAAATTAGGTCTTGGCAACTTGGTTCTATTCATCTGTTCATATTGTAGTTGAAAAGTGTTGTTTATCACAACAGAGGTCATTTTTATATGCAGTCTCCTGCTTCTTCATATGAATAATGGTTTGCTGTTTACTTTTGACATACTCTAAAGAGGCACAAGTTATTAATGAAAAAATTGCAGATGACACTATTAAGAGAAAGAAATATCCAAATAGTTGATATCAAGACATTTAACTTAAAGGTGCTAGATGTTAAAGAAGTGCTGACTTTAAACATTTTTTTTAACGAATAAAAATAAATATATCAAATGAGAATATGTAAAAATATATTAACCACCTGTCTTATTATAAAAATCACAAAGTTTGCAACAATTGTGATTCATTTTCTCTGAAAGTTAAATAAAAGGAATTATGATTTGTAAGTATGTGTACAGGTGAACGTTAAAGACTGGTTTTCCTTTTAAAGCAAAGAGGATGTGATCACAGTAAAGTAGTAAATAGAATTTTGTCTTATGGCTGAACAAGAAAGAAACAACTATCAACATTTTCATTTCTGGGATATATATGGTTAGATGTCTAATAATATTTTTCAGATGGCTTGATATAGACGTATTTTCTTATTACAAAATTGAACGTACTCTTGTATTCTCTTGAATCTATTTTATGAGCTCAAAGAAGAGTCTTATGTAGAATTAATTTGCACAGAAACACTTCCATGAGCTATTCTTATGCTGCTTTGCATTTGGGCCTCCACCTTTCTAACATTTCAATGTGCAGAAATCTAATATGAGATGTAAAGTATTATTTAGGAATGCATAACAATGACATGATGAGTTTTATGAATTGCTAAAAATAAACTAATTATATCTTAATACCTTGGGCTACATAGTACACTGGAAAGTTCATACATAATGCTATTTTATCTCAGTATGTTTGTTAAAGAAAGGCCATTCATACCAGTATCCTCCTATTTGCTCAAAACCAGATTAAAATTTTGTTTTAGTTTTTCATTCGCTGAGGTTGAATTGACATGCATTTGTAGTTCAACAGTGTTTTATTTTGTTTTCAAAAACATTCTAAATAGTAGAACTTTGATACAGTACTAATGAACAATTTTAAAAATATTCTTTCATTAATAGATGATGACAATAGTTTAGTTCAGAATTGATCTTTAGACAACTCAAGACATTGTTTTTCCTCTTTTCTTTTGGTCTATACAGTAATGCAGAAAGTCAGTCACAAAAGTTTTTAATATTGATCTTTAAACTAGTCAGTGAATTGAACACATATAGCTGAAGATATTGCCTAAAATTAATTATATGGATCTTTATAAATGTTACCAATTCCTTTATATGCTCCATTATTATGAAAAATTTTATCACATCAACTAAGCTAATATTAAAATTTAAATATCTAAAGATCATTTCAATGTCAATATTTTCATATTGGGAATCTCAAAAATACAGATCATAAACTTTCAATTTAGAGTCATTGTGAATTTTTTACAGGAAGTTAAGGGAATTTCTATTATTTGCTTTTGGTTAATATAGTTTCCTTATTATTTTTCCTTTTATGAAAATTGTTCTCATGCCAGTTGTTTTGTCATTATGATAATTTTAGCATTTTTTTTTATCATTCAACTCCAGTGGTTCAATTTTAATAGAATGGAAACAAGGAAGGATGCTCATAAAATTTAACTGAAATTTTAATCTATTTCTTCTTCCCAAAATTCGGGTTTCATCATAAATATTATCAGTTAGGAATATGCTGTAGAATAGTCCATTAGTTTCAAAATCAATTAAACATGAGGACCATTAGCTAGTGTCCTGATAAAACCATCATATGACTTAGATTTCAAAGAAAAAATAAAATTCAAATAAAATATCACAAAATATTATTTTACTAGGAAGCAATACTTAGCTTTTACTTTCAGCTGGCTAAATAATGTGCTGTGCACATACATTATGTATGTTGAATGGAAATTTACTTCTTAATGGAAAACCAAGTACATTGAAAATATTCAGATAAGTAAATCATGAATTTCATAAAATATTGGAAAAACGGAGTCAATAAAGGTGATAGAAAAAAAGAAAAAAATTAAATTATTAGTTCATCAGTAGCTTTGCTTGAAAAAGGCATTTGAGGGGAAAATTGAAGTTCAGGAATTCAACCCTTGCTAGTGTACATAGGACTAAATGAATACATATTTTATGCAAATTTCTATTGAAATACATGTGCAATTAACTACTTTATCCACTGTTTTCATTAAGAGTCACATCAAATTCGGAGGAACAATCTCTTCCTGTCAAAATCTTTGGGAACTTAATTCTCTCTGAAAGCACACCAATTATGATGGAGGAGAGGTTAAAAAAAAAAAATCTCATGCTTTCATCTTGATGCAAGAGCTTGGTATTAACCTATTATACTGCATAGACTTCTGTACCAGTTAAAGTGTTCCAAGTGATCTTTCTTCCACTTGGTCTATGCAGAGCTGGGCAGGTTACCTGCTTCAAATTTCCGTATAATAAAACACTAAAAGATCACAAGCAAGGAGGTAGCAATATCAGAAAATCAGCAAGCTGAATTGAGGTAGTTTCCCCATTGTTCTGTGAATCTAGCTTCTTACTTAGAAGTGCTTCCATACAGATTACTGTTTGTCACACCAAGCTTAAGCGCTCACAATCCACAGTCAACATGTGTGTTTTTGGAGTTTTGTTTTACATGTTAAAGAAGGGTTCTTTTCTGGCCACATATAATCTAGGCATCAAGTGAGTTAAACACCTTTCAGGTGCTAATACGGCCACTGTGTGGTGTTAGGGAAACCTCATTACTGCTGAAGCCTGTGGTACTCCTCCAATTTAAGGAAACATTTATATCAATTGACTAAAAAGCAATGAGACATAAGATATTTTAAGGTGATAAAACAGTTAAGATGTACTCTGACTAGTACAACTTTTTTTTGTCATATATTTTATAACTATGTATGGATTACTAGCCATTCTCTACACTATTCTTTATCATTTTGATTTAAGACAATCATTTATAGGTGGATGGCATGTAGATTTTTGAAAAATAAAATCCCAAGGCATAGAACAAGAGAAATTATGAATTGGCAAGTTCATTGTAGTTTTGCTTAGAAAGAACTCCATGGTTGAATACTGCTGGAAAAGGATCTGGAGTAATCGAAGATCAAGAAAGTTTCTTTGAAAGGATTTATTTTTCCCCTCCTCTTTTCTCCTTTATAACAAGAAAAAATGGCACACACACAAAAAAATGGTTTATAGTGCCCTTTAAAAATGTTGTTTTCTTTGCCATGATTCTTGCAGCTTTTAGCCAATAGAATAAATTTAAATTTCTTTATCAAAATGGAGCTTATGAAAGAGGAAAAATGATTCCGTTGTAATTTGATATTTGAATCTCTGATTGCATCTGTTTATTAAAATAAGCATAGTAACTACAGCGGGTTTATAAATAGGCATACAGTAACCTATATGTTAACCTGCTTGAGTGTAAGTAATGCATCTTGTTTTAGACAACATAAAGATGTCCATCCCATCTTCTGGTTGACTTTGTCTGCAAAACTGATTATCATTTTGTGCTTAGGTTATTTGTTGAGTCAGATTGATTTCTTTTTCATGGCTTATGTGGGTCACAGAGGGTTAGCAAAGTTTATATACTGAAAATAGAGGGAAAGAAAGGCGAGAAAAATGAAAAGGAAAATTAATAATATAGTACATACATCAATACAATATCTTCTAAATCTCAATCAGTTGTTTATTGGTTGGCAAACAAGTTTCACTTTTACAACAAATATTAGTAATGAGGTCATCCAACTTTGAGACCATACAAAATGGATCATAAATTTTAAAAAAAATTATATGTGCTGCTAATTTACCTCTTGTATCCTACATTACTTAAAATCCTGTCAAATAAATAAATTTTCCTGTTAATAAACAGAAGACTTAAAAAAATCACTTCAAAATTATTTGACCTTTCAATTCTTACTACCAGGGAATGGATTTCCTCTAAAACTTGGTAGTGCAGGTGCCCACTTGGGGGCCAGACTGAGCATTCAGCACTTTATTGTCTATGAAATACCGTTTTTCACATGCAGAAGCCCCACTAGTCCTATAGACACCTCTTGACTTCTAGAATCATAGCTACTGTCTTGGTGATGAACTGCTTGCCAAATATGCTTTGCATTACAACAGATGTGCCCTGTAAACATGAAAGTTTGTCCTGCTCTAATTTGCAAAAATGCTGTTGGAAATCTTCTGGCTGGATAAAGATATATAGTGAGGGAAGGAAATCTAATTTTATTTATTTTCTTTTCTTTTTTGTAAAAAATAATTTGTTTGCATTACTAGAAAATGATTCTTATAAAGTGATAGTTTTATTTATTTATTTATTTATTTCCCAGGTGAAGTTTTAAAGAAAACAAGTGGGGTGGGGGAGGCAAAGAAAAAAGAAAATGAAGAAAGGAAGAAAAAAAAAGGAGGAAACTTTGCTTTTTTTTTTTTTTTTTTCTTTTTTTCTTTTTTTTACTGGTAGACAAACTTGCAAGACTAGCACAAAAGAAAAAGAAAATTTCTTTTTTTTTTTTTCCCACTACATTAACAGGACTCAAATTCTGGAGGAACAGAAAGCAGACTATATGTGCAATGCTAGTATCTGTACATTACATAGAAATTGTTCAATTTTTTCTGCCATTAGTTTTATCATCAGTTAATACAGCAAATCATAAAATATGCATTTAGCATATAATTCTAGAATTCCCCTCCATTTCATTATTAATTTTGTTGTTTTGTTTTCCACAGCTATTCCTGCTGTGGTGAACAGGTGGTGAGTGACCATAAACCACTATGTGATAACAGTTTTGCTTCGCTTTTATGTTTGTTTGTGCAGCACTCCAATCTAGATGCAGCATTGTTACTAATTTCAAACAATTGTTCTGGCCTTTCAAAAATCAGGTCCTTGTAATTATAGTAACAGAGCATCAGAGATGTTAAAACAAACACAACATAATTCAACAAGGCCACAATGAGCGCCATTTTCTTCATATCTCGTTCATTAACATAATGAAGTCTCCATCTGAGCGGGGGGAAAGGACAAGAAAGGAAAGGGCACAGGGGGATTTCAGCAGTTATCTTTCTCCCCTGGGCTGACCTAAAAATCCCAGTTTAAAAAAAAAAAAAAAAAGAAAAAGAAAAAGTCAAGAGTTTTTGTTTGTCTTTTGAGAACAGCATAAAGATTTAGGAGTACACACATTATTACCACTGCTTATATCAACTCAGAACAGTCAACAAGGTGTTAGCAGTTTTGTTGGTTTAAATTTCTGTGTCATCTTCTATAGACTAGTGACCAAATGAGCAGGTCCTTTTGAACTTCCCTCCGGAGAGGTCCCATCTTTGTTTGGAGGAACTATGAATCCATCACTGCTGCCGCGCCCTAGCTGGTAGTAAGTGTGCAGCTGATGGACGTGGTTTCTGGAGCCTAGGTTTGGCATGCTTTTGTAGTAAACATCTTCGGCATCACCACATTTGGCCGCTGGGGGTTCGGTCTGGGTGCTGGTGGTAACGCTCTCTGCGGCGGGCACACCAGCCAGTGCTGGCATACTGGTATAGAGGGAGTCCCTGTGGGGTGACTGGAGATCTTCTGTGTGCTCGTTGGTTAGCAAAGGGAAAAAGCTCTCACTGTGGTCTTGGGGGATCCGCCTTCTGCTGTAGTGGTGTGGCTGGTGGTTCTCCGTGGAGTAAACCCTTGGGGGCAGCAAAGGAGCATCAGATTCCTCATGAATGAGTTCCAGGCCCAGACTCTCCTCATGATTGAAGGATGTGGCATCATCGAGGACAATGGCATCATCTTCACTTGCACTGCCGAGGTTATTCACCAGCTTGTTCATCAGATTCCTGTTCTGTTCGCTGGAACGCTCGTGGTTGTTCAGGTAAGAAGGGATGTAATTGGAAGTGAGTTCCTTCAGAATCTTTTTCTCTAGGGCGGTCTCATTATGGTTATAGCCGCGGTCTATAATTTGCACACAGTTGCTCAGGTACTCGCCGCTGGCAATGCTGTAACTATTGCCATGGTTACCATTCAGTGGTAGAGTATCCATGACACTTGTATCCCTGGCATTGTTCAGAAGCCCCTCTGAAAAAGATTACAAGACACTATGACATTCATATCCAATAGGCCATAGAACACACACACAAACACAAAAGCAAAACATTTATCGACTATGAAATATGTATAAAGCGCTAGCATTTAACTTAATCTAAAATGTCCAGGAACAAAAACATTAAATTTAGCTGTATATAACCAAATATATGTGTATAATTGGACAATTGATCAAAATCTTGGAAAAGAAGTATTTAAAATAAATCTCAAAAGAATTTTTTTTAAAAAACCTATGAATTATAAATTGGCAATTTTCACACACTGACATTATTTGAAGCATGTTTGGTTATAACATGGGCAAAATAACACAAAATTTTGGTGTAGTCATTCATAGCTTTCAATTTATAGCCATCAAGGTCAATTAAATAATTTGTTACCTTTAATTTTACATGCTGTCTTATTATTGAAGTAGCTACAATATTAACATAATTCATGTGTGGTCCATTCAATATGCTAGTAAAAAGTAAAGGAAATAGTTTTTCATAATTTAATATATAATTTTGTGAAATTAAAAATAATCCCAAACCAGGTGTGGTGGCGCATGCCTGTAATCCCAGTAACTCCAGAGTATCGCAAGAGAAGCTAGCCTCAGCAATTCAGCGAAACCCTGTCTCAAACAAAAAAACTTTAAAAAAGGCTGGGAATTTTGCTCTCTGATAAAGCGCCCCTGGGTTCAATCCTTATTACCAAATAAGTAAATGAATGTGATAAATAAATAGATAAATTAAATAATCCCTATACATAAAACCACAAAAGGATTATGTTAAATTTATCAGAATGATATAGTCATTAAATAATGCTGAGTCAAATAAATGGCACACCAAAATAATTTACACACTAGGAACTTTCAAAAGTATTTGGATTTACTTTCTATTTTTTTCTGCTCTGAGCACTTTGGTTATTATTTCATATTAGGCCGTTAGTAATTGTTCAGGGTCATTACTTAATACTGTATGAGAAAGTGTAAAAACAGGGATTTGATTCCCAAAATTATGTCGTCAATACTACTGTTACCGTTTTATAATGAGTGAAAACTTTGGGGCATATTAAATTTTGGGTTTGAAAGAGGATAAACATTTTATTCTGGTAGAAACAGCTGCAGTGAATTAAATTTGACCACATACTTCTTCAAGGTTTTAGCATTCCCTTGAATGAACAGAAATTCAATAATCTATAATAGTTTCTTAAATCAATTCAAATGCAACCACAAAAGAAAAAACACACACAAACACTTAACCAATCCTGGTAAATAAGGAAGGGTATTTCCTTTTATGAAAAATTAGTCAAAGGATTCTATTAAACTTCTCAATATGCTGCTAACTTGTGAAAATATAGCAGTCATTCTATATCTGTGAAGCAGTTACATTTATCAAAACTTGACTAGTTCAATACTAGTTTAAATGAACAGTCACATATGTCAATTTTTATACGAACTTCTGATGCACACTCTGTATTCAAAAAACACCATTTTTAAAAAATAGCAATGCATAAAATGCATTAAAAAGCAGCTATCACAGACATAGGTTGAAGCGATTTATTTTCATATTATATCTTGTACACAAATCCACAATGTTAAGAAAAAAAAGTAAATGCCTTTTAAAGGGCTGTATGTGATGGGTGACTGCGGCTGCAGAGGCTGCAATGGGATGCTTGATGGTTAGGGTTGCGTGGCTGATGCATTGAAACATGTGCTTTTGTATTTCTGTTGTCAATGCATTAGGCAGAGACTAAAAACAGCCATTGTAAAATAA
Organism: Callospermophilus lateralis; assembly: GCF_048772815.1. NCBI lineage: Eukaryota > Metazoa > Chordata > Mammalia > Rodentia > Sciuridae > Callospermophilus > Callospermophilus lateralis. The sequence goes on along the minus strand of NC_135312.1, from coordinate 46,548,231 downwards.
AGTGAGGATGCTGCATATGACACACTTTTATGATGGAATGTACTAATAAAAATTAAAAGTTTATGGATTACTTAGCAAAAATAAATGCTTAATTTAAAAACAATTTAACTCACACAAACATTACATGAGACTTAACAACCATGTTGATTATGTGACAGAATAAAAGAATCAGACAACAAAAGCGTCTAATCTCTATTAGCATATATTTATATAAGTTGATTTATAGGCTCTTTAGTTTTTAAATTGTGAGATGAACTGTTTTTAATAACTACATCATCTATATGTGATGCAATAAAAGTGAACTAAAAAAAATTACATTTGATATGCAATGTTTAGCTTTACTCCCATACTTGTCTCTCTGTAGGGCTCTAAACGACAGCATGAAGAAAAGGAAAGAAAAAACAACAAGTAAGCTTACAGCGACAGTAGAGGAAACATGAGTAAAAAGCAAATTGATGATATGCAGAAAAAAGAGTCAAAGGAAATAATTTCCACTGCCCCAAAATTCATGAGTCTGTGTTACATGGTTTATCATAATAAAAAATACTGATATGTTAGTCAGAAAATAAGCAGTCCCCCTTAACACATGCCAATATAATGAGTCTTTAATAAGCATTATACAGTTTGTAAATTTCCAACAAAATACACACTTATATTACAATTAAGATTATCACACAAACCAGAGAATAAAAAGAAGGTGCGCCAGGAACTATTTCCACCTCTAGATTTCAATACTGTCACATGTATGATGTTAGAATGCACCTGCTCATAAGGAATGCCATATAATTTTAGAATTTATTAAATGAAATTATCAAGGAAATTTTGAATACAGAAAAATACTAGTTGAAGATTTTCATAATCTTGTTCTTTTTTCCCCCCTATATATCTTCTTTTTCTCGGCACAAACATTATTTTTCATCATTGTACCTACAAAAATTTTGCTTATCATTTGTAATCGAAAACTGATCAGTACTGTCATTGCTGGAGCCCCTATCCAGAAGTGGAGTAACTACAGGAAAAAAAAAGGCTAAAACCATTTATTCTGTATCAAGAAAATGTGTGGGGAATAAATCACCACTTATATCAGGTTTTCTTCTGGATTGCTGCACAATCATATGCAATCAAATATTTTGGGAGTGGATCCTTAGAAAACAATCCTGGTGAAATCACTTTTTAGAAAAAAACTCACATTTTAAGCAGGTCAGAAGAATTACTCTTACTGATTTTGTTTACAGGATGGTTAAAATATCACAAAACAAAGACCATTGAATTCTCTGGGCTAGATCATTTTGAGGGATTCTAACTTGTTATAATTTAACCATTGGTTAAAGGAGACAGTTTTTTTTTTTTTTTCCCTTGGCAAAACAAGACCTACAGCATTTTAAAAAGCAGAAGAAATATTTTTTTTTCAAATTTCAAAACAGCTTTACAAAAACAATTTGAAAGACAAGCTGTTTATCAACAGAGGTAAATAACTGTAGGCTCATTGTGGTTCACTCCTTAAATACAGGGATACTAGAACTAGAAGCACATAAAAGAGATTGCTGAGGTTCAATTCCCATTTTTCTGAGATGAAGAAACCACAGTGCACAGAGGCTGGGCCTCATCTAATGCTTCCCTGCTAATAGGGCAGAGCTGGGATCAGAAAGGGGTCTCTAGACTTCTTCCAACTCTGCTGCAATTTTCTCTTCAAATCTGCTGTAGGCTTTGAAAACCATGAAGGAATACCTTGCATTCGTACTTTTATTCTTCACTATATCCCATTCTATAGATATGTCTTTCTTTAAAGTTTTAGAACTGAATTAAATTACCTTAAGATGTAAATTTATTTTAGTAAAATCACGACTTCCTCTCTTACATTGTGTTGACAGGTTTTTCTATAATGACATTTCTCTCTACAAAAATTGAATTTCTAATACTGACAAATACATAATGGTCCAGAAATTCTATGCAAAAAGTTTTAAACATTTCCACAGTTGGAAGCTGAATTCAACATAATAAAAGTATATTATTCACTTTTATTTTTATATGTTTCAGTAGTAACACTATATACACATCTTTACATAAATAAAGGCATTACAAACAAGATTGGATGCTTTAAATCTGAACATTTCTATGCCTGGATAGCACTGGTACAACTGAAGTAGAGAACCCACAGAACAGAACCAAGTGGTAATTTAACATAAACCACTCCAGAAACCACTCCAGTACATACCGGGTCAACTATATTTCATGTAAGATTTCACCTTGCCAGTAAGAATATAAGTGCACTCATCTGAAAGCATAAGATTAGCAGCAATATGACAATCATCAAGATTTATTTTTGGTCAGTGGTAATAGAATTATTTTAAGCACTATCATGGTTTCTTAACATTTTGATAATTATTAAAACACAATAGTTAAACAGTTCCACTTCTGGCTCTGAAAAACATTAATAAAATTATTTACTTTTTATTTTTAAGGAGTCAATAGAATTTTTTAAACTGGAATTTAGGAAAAATCCATTCAGACACATTTGTAGTGAGTAATAACCAATAAAGGATTCCATAGGAATAAAACTTTGTATTTATATGGTATTTTAATTTTTTGTCTGTGAAAATTTTAATTTAATAATTTAGATAGGTATGTGTTCACCCTTAAAAATATCCTCCCCTTGTTTTGGTTATACCAGTAAAAATAAAGATGTGAAGGCAGATAGTGAAATAAGGAAAACAGAAAAATTAATAATGGTTACTTTTTCATTATATAAGAAATGACACATTATCTCTGAAAACCAAAAAAAGCAAAATAAAATGCAATCCACATTTGTTAATTATTTTAAAGTAATTACCAACAACTTTTCTGTGTAAGGCGAATAATGTAGAGTACATTTAACTTGCAAATATTTTAAATCTTCATTCAACATCATTCAAAATTACTAATTTATCAGGATACTTCAAAATATTTATAGTGACCCATTTACCTCTCACTTAAACTAAGGATAATAAAAACAAGATAAACCCTTAGAAGATCTACTAAATTGTTCTGCCTAACCACATCTGGTGCACTGTGTATTGTACCATTCGTAGAGTACTACAGTGGAATACGGACACTGACAAATGAGAGAATAGAGAGAGAGTAACCATGAAGAAGGACCCAGAAACTCTCATATTGATGATTCTGTTTTAGTAGGGATATGGAAAACCAAAGGAAAAATAAGTTTGCTGCTTTCAAGTATTTCAAGGATTTCCAAGAAGCAACAGAAGAAGGCAAACACAAGCATTATAGTAAGAGGAATATATCTAGACATCTCTATATACATAAATGGGTAAAAAACCAGCAGAGCATTTCAACAATAGAATATATGAGATCTTGAGGTGGGAAGAGCCCTGTTAGAATAGATACTTCAAGCTCGGGCTTACAGGGTGTCAGCAATCATATAAACAGCATTTCATGAACTCTAGCCTTCCTCTGGTTCTCAAAGTCTATGCTTCTTAAACATGGAGTCTTTAAGAAACGATGAAATTGAAAGTTTACTGAATTATTTCATCATAAAAACAAATATCTTGAACATACTCCTGGAGTCATTTGTTATTAAATGACTTTGGTATTTTTGAAATAATTTAAAATCATCCTTTGTATCTGACAAGGAACCCTATGGGACAGCTCAGGTGATGTGAGAAGCCCAGTGGCCAGGCTGCAACAAACATGTTTTTCTGAAATGGCCCATTCACACCAAGTTTTACAGTCACACCACTAATCTTTTACCTCTGACCAAGAAAGAAAGAGGAGAAAAAAAGAAAAAAAGAAAAAAAAACCACCAGAGATGCTCACAAAGGACAATAGAAATTTTATTCCAAATTTCCTGGGTAATTTAAATATTGCTCAATTACTGCCTTCAACTGGAAGAACCATGGACATTCCTATTACAGTGAATTTTCTTTCAAATATAATTTTAAGTAAGTCGTTTCTTTAATGAAACTTCTATTTCAATGATTTATGGTCTATTTACATGTATACATATACACATATATACATATATATGATAATTTATATATAGACAATATATCTATAATCTTGATAATCTTAATATAATAAATTAATAATCTTAATAGCAATAATCAACAATGGAGTTCATAAGAGTTTATATATGTATTTGTGTGTGTGTGTGTGTGTATACTTAGAAAAAGTAAAACCATGTCCACATAATTATAGTGTAAGCTGTTTTTTAAAAGACCTATGCTTATTTGTTTGAAACACAATGAAGTTTCTGTATTGTTTTCAAGATGGGGCATACAGAGGAGCCATCTTCAAAATCCTTGTTTCATGTGAGTTGTAGCCTACAGTAGAAATAATTTTGTGACTTGCTTGCTCCAGCTTGTGTAGGCCATGACAAAGCTAAGACAAAACCTGAGCTGCTACTGTCCAGTTCACTGCTCTTTCCTCCACTGCTTAGTTCAATGTAATTTTCCCTGGAGTTGATCTAATGCTTTCATCAATACTAATGCTTTGTGCCCAGAGTGTACTTCATGATTTAACAAAGTAAGATTTATTTTCTCCATCTTATAACAGTAAGACTACTGAATCAAGTCTTCTTTTATCTTACTTACCTTAGACACGTATCTCATTTCTCAAAATAAATACATAGGTATTTAATATAGAAATAAATGAACAACAAGAAAAGTACTGACAAACCACAATACATTTTGTAACAGTACAGAGAAACAAACACATATGAATGAATAAGGCATTTGTTTATCAGAAGGCATCCATTTCTTACTAAGGAAAGCCTAAGGAAAATGGAAAATAAAAGCACCAAGAGGGGTGGAATGTAAAGGAGTCTGTGTGTCAGCTTCCAAAACAAAGAAAAGGCAGGAGAAAGGAAACTAGAAAGTGCTCATAAAAGCTACATAAAGTGGGACTCTCACTTGAAAAAATTAAGATAAACTCCAGCACACCTTGTGCGTTGTACATGCTGACAGAAGGGTTGTTACAGACCGCCGGTTCCCCAAGCAATGTATTATAGGGATTGTTAGTACCATGCGGACGAAGCAGAGCATTGCTTATAAGATGATTAGCCATGGCTCCTGGAGCAGCCCCATAGAAAGACAGAGAAAAAAAAAAAAAAAAAAGGTCAATCAGGCAAATGTGTTTGAAAAAAAGAAAGGAAACATTTAGAATGACAACAGTTGATATAGCCCTGATTACAGGCAGGCAGCTAATTAAACTGAAAAAATATGTCACTAGAGCAGCACACGTTTCCAACAATGTACACGTATTTGAGTCAATGGGAAAGAGACAAAATGATTTACAGTGTTGCTTAGGCCACATTTATGGTACTCTCTTTCCCCAGGTGTATGCAAGAATATATTCCCATGCTTGCTATAAATAAACAAAAATAAAAAGCAAAATCCAGTCATTCATACAAACAAAACACAAAAGCAAAAAAAAAAAAAAGTATAAAAGCTAAAATGCAAAAAGAAACAACACATTTCCTTATTCTCAGCAACCACTGAGTTGTTTTCAATGAAAGTAAAAAACAATAAAAGGAAACATTTAAGATCAAACACTCATTTGGAGAGCAGTTGTTGACACAACAGAGAAATTTTACATTTCTTAGAAATTCTATACAGAATAACTGAAATTGAAATATAATATAATCACTCTTATTAGTACATCACAGTAAACATACTAATTGAGTGATGTAATTAGCCTAGTAAAAAGTCATATAGACTTTATTTTAAACTATTTCAGATAAAAGATTATGCTATCAAGCAATATATATACACACACATATATAATTCCATTTTCCATTTTCCAACTGTTGTTCAAACTTTGGCATAGGAAAGTAACAAAATTAAACTCTTTAATCCTTTTGTGAACAGATATTCTTAGTTTCCAGTACACCATCATACTGAGTTGCAACCCTCCATCCTTCAAAATCATTTAATCAAAAGACAAAAGATCGGAGGAAGAGTTTTATTACATATAATCATATATGTATAAACATGATAGGTAGAATTGCATATTTATGTTAGGTGATGAATAAATAAAATGTGACTGAAGAAAAGAAAGTAAAATTCTGTGGGGATAACCAGATAACATAAGCAGGAACAAAAATGTTGATTTTTGTTACACATACGTGAGAGAATGAAAATATAAGCTATCTTGACAATAAATTTACAAATATTTGTGATCTAACAAAGAACTATTATTTGGACTGTAGAAAGAACTCTCAAAAGTCACCACTAAGAACTAATAAAATTCAACTCAAAACTGGTCCAAAGATATAAAGAGACACTTCAAGTAAAAGGATATATGGATGGCAAGTAAGCTCATGAAAAAAAAAAAACTGCTATTAGCCATGAGGGAAATGAAGATGAAGCCACAATAACTAACAGCACATCTAAGATAAAAATAGTGACAATATTAAATGTTGACAAGGATGCAGATAAATTGGATCACTCCTACTTTGCTGATGGTACTATAACAATACAGCATTTAGGAAAACAGTTTGGGGAGTTGCTCGTAAAACTAAACATGTAATTATCATATTACCCTATAACTGTACTCTTGGACATTTATCCCAGAGAAAAATAAATTTATCTTTACAGAAAACCTTGCACATGAATGTTCATGGCAGCTCTACTTGAAATAGCCCCCAAATGGAAAGAGCCCAAATTTCTTTCCACTGATAAATGGCTGAACAATATGTAGCAGGTGCATATAATGAAAAACTACTTAGCAATCAAAAGGTATACATTACTATATACTTAAAAAGCTAGATGAATCTCCAAAGATTTATACTAAGAAGAAAGAGCTAATCCCAAGTGATAACATACTATATAATTCCTTTTATAGATATATATTCTTGAAATGACAGAGTTACAGAAACTAGAGAGATTAGTGGTTCACAAAGGTTAAAGATGGAGAAGGGAAGTAAATCTTTATAAAATGGTAACGTGTGACATCCTTGTAGTGACAGAAATATGAAATTATTCTGTATCTGATGATGGTGCCCATGGCAACGTATTTCATGAATAAAATTCCATAAAACTCAATACTATCACAACTAACTACAAATAAAGCTGAATAAACCTGGATGAGATTGGTGGATTATATCAAGATGAGCATCTTGGTTGTGATATTATAGTAGAGTTTCATAAGATATTGAGGGAACAAAGTAAAGGGCAAATAATCTCTCAATATTATTCTGTACAGCTGCATCCAAATACAAATATCTCAAAATAAAAAATTGCCAGTATTGTGTTAGTAAAATACAAAATTTATTCATTCATAGAAAATGTCAAAAAATGAGATGGGACTATTTGGCAACAGCAATGTTCATCATTCCTAAATTGTAATTCTTTGTCATGGTACATTACCGGCCAACTAAAAATTATTTTAATCTCAAAAGCTGGGAAAGTGAATACCTCCTGATTAAAAGGACAATACATCTTGTCAAATTGTTAGTCGTAAAATATCTTTTTTTTTTCAAGAAATAAGCCATGCATGTGTTCATATCCTGTATATCCTGCAAAGAATTAGCATGGAAGTAGCACAAAATATTTCACTTACTAAATGTTTAATAGTTGTTTGCTGAAGTTGTAAAATATACTTAGTTAAGTGTTCTTATGTAGTGCAATGGCAGATCTTCTATCTGTCATGTAATAAGTCTTTCAGGGTATTACTTTCCCTTGATAAATTACAAATATGGGATATTAATAAGAAAAAATTGTTAAAGTTTATTACAATGCCTTTCAGATAAAAAAATGGAAAATTGTAGATCTTCAAGATTTATATTGTGATTGTTGTGCAAATTTAATTGTTTGAGGCAGCATTTGGTTTGCACAAAATAAATTGTATTTGCTACCTAATATTTACATTTCTAGCTCTTTTCAAGCACAAAAGAAAAGTTAGTTTTCTAATACAAATACTTCCTTTCTGAAATTATTTTAAATAAGTATTTAAGTAGAAAACAAAAAGTATAATTCAAAATAAACTCACATGAAAACTTGAAAATAGAAAATCAGTCAAATATACACCCTCAAAGATAAAAAATGGAAGAAGATCTTCATGGCTAAAGCTTGTGCCTGCATTTCTCTATATTTATACACTATTTAATTTGAAATAATTAGAAATTGAACAATGCAATAAAAAGATCTCATACCATTTTTTTTTGCTTTGCTACATACAACTTAAAATTCAACATATTTCTTTTTCTTATTTATGTAGAAAAATGAATAGCGTTTCTGTACTGATGTAAAAGAAGCTATTTGTGCTTAAAAATAAACACTTTAGGTGTGAAGAAGTATAAGCAAGAAGCAGATAACTTGATAACTTTATCATTCAGTTTATAATAAGCCAAGCATATAAGGAAAAAATGGTTAATAACAAAAAGGAATTGTTTCATAACGGAATTCTTTTTTTAAAATGCCTTATTTATTTATTTTTATGTGGTTCTGAGGATGGAACCCAGAACCTCATGCGTGCTACGTGAGCACTCTACCACTGAGCCACAACCGCAGCCCTCATAGCCAAATTCTAATGAAGGTATTTAAGTTTTTATAGATAATCCATTTGATTATATCTTTCCCAGTGTAAAGTTCTTTTCAGTCCTAAGCATTTTTCTAATTTTTGAATGTATTTTAAAGTGCTTCGATTAGTGAAACTAATAATTTAAGATGAAAGGATTTTATTTTATTTGAAAGAAATTGGGTGAAAGCTGATTTTATTTTTATTCAAAGCTTGCTAAGCTTTAAAGGCTGGCCACACATCAGAAGTGCTACTGGTTTGCAGGTAGGCATTACCATACAATATAGACAATACAGGCCGATCTTCAGTCTCTGACACTTGGATTCTAGGCTTGGTCCCTTCCTCAAATCTCAGTGAAATTCAGAATCAGTTATGGATCTGTAGCCGTAATGAAAGACATATAGCCTTTATTAGCTATCCACCTACTGTTCTTTCTAAAGCCATACAGACACAGAAATAATTCAAAACTTTTAAACAAAATGCACATTCCTCTTCATCTCTGGTATTACGAACTTTTCTTCTGAAAAAAAAAAAAACAATGAAGAATCACTAGTTAAAAATCAGTGGCTGTTTTTATTGTCTGTCCCTCATTTTTATACCTCCTGTAGCATTTGAAACCAGCTTTAATTTTACAGAGTTTATAATTAAAGGAAAGGCTTCATCAATAAGGATGGGAGTAGGAAGTTCAATGTGATGATAATGTGTTACAAAAAGTATAAAGATACAGATAAACTCTAGAGATTTGCTAGTACAAAAGAATAAGAAATATATTTTGAGAATCAAATTATTATCCCTCATTTGATTCACCTAAAATAAGGTGAATTTTTCCAAGGACATTGACCTCAAGAGGTCCTTCTTCCTATCACGGCAAATAAGTTTGATTTTTCGAGGAGTTATTTTCATATGGCTCTTACAGTCAACACTCACTAAGCAATTCTATAATACATCTGAATGGTGGCACTGACTGTGCAGAAAAAGACAAACATAAACAACAGCTTGCTGCCAGTGCTTGGATCCTTTAACTAAAAACTTGGACAGAAGCTGTCTTCCTCCATCTTCCACATGTGAAGGTACTTTTGTCTTTTTGCTGTTGCTGCACTGCATTTCACTCATCTTTGCAGAAGTCTATTCTGTTTGCTTCTGGCTGTTTCCTCAATTGACTTAGGTCACTTTGAATTCCGATACTAGCTTCCAGGATTCTGTCTATCCTGTCTCTTCCTCTTCCTACAACTAACTTCTGATTTGTAAACTTCCCTTCTAACAGCTGTGAAATTGCTCAAGACTTCCAAGAAGTTCAGTGTTTATAGACCATCTGTCACTGTTTTTTAGCTGGAAAGTTAAGTGTACTGGTTAGTCAGTTGCAAGACACAAATAAGTTGGTGTTTGGTGGGGGAGGGAGACAGTTACAGCAACACACACACACATACACACACACACATACACACACACAAATGTTTACATGCTAATTCTTTAACACTGGAATGTAAGCTCTAGAAAGACTAAATACATAGGAGGGTTTTTTTTTTTTTGTTTGTTTGTTTTTTTTTTTACTGCTCTACAAAGTGTCTAGAACAGTTTCTAGAGCTTAATAAAATAAACTGCTTACTTAATGAAAAGTTTATGTGAACTTGACACCATCTTGAAAATGTAAAACCAAGTCATTTTTATCATTTCTGAGTAGTAATAATAATTTTGAAAAAAAAACTTTTAATAGTGCCAGTTGTCTAATTCCTGATGAGATTTCCTTATTTGCTTCTAACACAATACCAGGTACTATACTAATTGAAACTTTTAAAGCAGAAATAAGCAATTATATAATTACTTGGAATTACATAATGTTACCCAGATAGTAACAATAACGGCTAAAAAAACAAAACTAAAAACTAACCAAATAAACAAAAAGTAAAGTATCTATGTAAAAGTAGCTGTCTCATACAATCATCAAACAAGCTGAATCCTTGCTGTAGTGTAGTCATCCCTGCTTATTTACTATCAGAAACAAAGGAGAGCTCTCTAATACAGAAAGGGAATTAAGATTGAATTTGAAAATATATGAATCATCAATATAGCTCTCAACAGAGGGTCAGGCACAAAATCTTTTTTATTTCTGGTGAGAGAGTGATACAAAGCAAATAGGATGGTTATATTTCATATTGAAAAACTCAGAGAAGCTTTTCTGACAATTATTCATAAAGTCAGAGCCTAAAGCCCCTGAAAAAGACTAGTCATTTTAAGAAGGGTTCTTTTTTCTTTATTTATACCTGAAGATTGAGAGTAGTACAATAGTTTTTGAATGAGTGAATTTTGAATGGAATAATAATGAGCACACTCTCACCACAAAACTGTGACATTCCTTTCTTTGTGACAATAGAGTGGGTGTTTTGACATTGGGAGGCCTTGAATCACAGCATTGTCTGGGCTAGTTCAGTGTGATGCTTGTAACTGAGGACTGGAAATCTAAGGCAGATCAGTGTGCTTTGAAATTGTGAAGTGAAAACCAGATCTGAACAAGGATGAAAGCTGGATCTCACTTGAATCTAGATCATTCAGAAACATAATTCAAACAATGCTGTTTCTTGAAAGGAGGCTAACAAAACTACAGTGAAAAGCTCTTAAAATAACTTGAATTGTTACTCTACACTGCCCCTCAGACTAAGTTCTTATTTGATCATACTGGATGACCAAAGTTTTGTCTTTTAAGATATTAATGATCCAATTAAGAACCAGTATTTTTCTATAGTCACAAAGCAATATGCCTTAATTTTCAACTTCTGGTTATTTATAATATATAGAATAGCAAATGTCTGGTTGTTTTTCCATATAAAATAGATTTACTGTGATGGTTCTTTCTTCTTTAACATACCGGATCCTGCATCCATTCCCCCAGGGTTCTCTCTCCCTTATGTTTGATATAACATTTTTTAATGAAGCCATTTCTGATAAATACATTGATTAATTCATATAAATCAAAGTTACATACAAAGTGGAGTATCACTACTAAGTGATATCTTTATGTTTTTATCATCAGTCCTTAAATTTGGCCCATCATGGAGACTTTGTGTATGTGAAAATAGTATCTCTGATGATAGTATTGTCTACAGAATTAGAATACTAACTTAAGTACAAGTCAAGAGACCTTTTACATAGATATGGTATCGGTGAAGTTGTGAAATTCTCAAATTTGCCTGTAAAAAGCTTTAGGTGTATGTTTGCATGCTGATTATGCACACACACACCTGGCTTATATTTCTTTCTGGTGTAAGGGTCCCATGGTCTCTTTTTTTCTTTTTCAATGAGTTAAGAAAATGATTTTAAGGAAAATAATGAGGTTAGTCTCGTCCCTTAACTAGTGAAATATAATATAAACAAGAAAACTGGGAAGAGTTAATTAGAAGAACCCCAAGTTTATATTATGTATATGCATAACACTTCATCAGCTACAATAAAGCATTATGCAAAAAGGTTATAACTCAGAACTGAATAAAGATTTTAATATCATCTTACCTGTACTTATCATCTAATACATAAAGGAACAAAGCCCAGAAATACTTTTAATTTATGCAAAGTCACACATGACTCTGGTAGCTTTATTTTATTTTATTTATTTTATTATTTAATTATTTCTTGTAGAAGTGCATGAAATTTCCCCATGTACTTTTCAGTAATAATTATTTTATTTTGATCACAGATTAATTTACATAAGTAAGCAAACAAATAAAAGTAGGTAGATAAAAAAGAAACTAATATTTTGTTTCCTATTTTTTGTTTTTCTATGTAATCAAATAACACCCACTTTCCTGCCACAAAGACAATTTGAGCAATGATTGATTCCACTTTGTAGGGGCTATTTTATGAAATAGAGCCATATAAATCAAGAGTAAGTCATTTACTTTTTAAAAATACTAACACAAAGGGAATCTGCGTGATATCCTTAAAAGTTGTATAAAATAACTTTCAAAATATAATTTCACATTTTAATTCAAACAGTTAATGAAATTACAAAGTGCCCAAGAAGAAACAGTTTGTTGAAAGTCAAGAGCCCTTTCATCATTTTTTCTCAAATCATAAATTGAAGAGCTGACATCTTGATTTATCTCACTGTACTCTTTTAATAGCCAACAAGTTTGCTATTAAATTTTAATCAACCTGCCTATTAAATTTCATTGAAATGTTTTGGAGATACTTCAGTTTCTTTTAATAGCTAATTCATTCACTGGGAATTTATTATTATAGATTTCAATGACACATTTTCTCCAAAGTACAGACTGGGTTATTGTTAGTTCAGTACAAAATGAAATATTCTGAATGCAAGAACTTGCATCTATTGTAATATATAAATTCAGAGCTTTTGAGATGGGAGCCCTAGAAACTACCTATCCCATTCCTCCTCTTTTGTATTAAATAGTTTTATATATGTCTTCACATTAGGACACATAACTTTTTTTACAATTAATACTTAGAAGTTGAACTGCTGGGTCATACATTGTGTACATTTTCAATTTAAAACATTTTGCTAAAATGCTGTCAAATGTGTTTGTACATTCACATCAATTCACATTCCCTCAAGCGGCATATATTTCTCAAATTCTTTCTGGGAGTTAGTTTTGTCAAACTGACATTTTTTGCTAATCAGATAGAGTATAAAATGGTATCTCTTATCACTGCTATATGTTGCATTTCCCATTACTAGAGCAATGGGGTAATTTTTCATGTTATCATTGTCCATAGGGTTTCTTTTTTTGTGATTGCCTGTTCTTTTACCCACATTTATCCTGGGATTTTGAATTTTATGATTCAATTTTTAGACATTCTTGATATTATCCAGGGACTAACATCTTGTTTGTTAAATACATTGTTTATATCTTCTTCCTTTGTGTTATCTGTTATGGATATATGGTTTGAGACAATCCTATTTGTCTTTTTCTCATAGTTTGTGATATTAATTATTTTGTTAAAAAAACTTCTTCTCTAAACTATATTTTCTTTTAAAGATTTTTAAGTGTTTTTCTCTTTTTTGCATTAGATACCCCCCCACCCCATGACATGCAACACAATTCATTTTGCAAACAAAGCAACTGATTCCAGAGATGTTTTTCTTATCATCAGCAGAAAAAAAAAAGTTGCTTAGATATGGTAGATTTTCTGACTCGTTAAGCCAGAGTGGTAGTATTATAACTCAGAAATCCTGGTGAAACTGCTTTACAACAGAGGAAGTGGTTGCTCTACAGAAATGATAATCCTGTATTAATTAGTCATTCAATTCTAAATCTCATCCTTTGTGGTCAAAGCATGAATTTCTGTGTTCTAATAACTTGTATATTAAAAACTTTTTAGCATAATACTCAATACAAAGAACACTGAGTCTGAAGATAACAGTCTAATTTCTTATAGCTCTAGACAGAGTAGTGGTTAACCACAGTTCTTTTTAGTAATAAAAGATATACAGCAAAAAATATTTATCTTTGTAATTCTCACAGTCACTACTCAATTCATTTTCTCCAAAATCAGATTCTTGATAATCTGCTAGTGGTATGCAGTCAATTCCAGTTATATTTGTTTGCAGATCATACATTGCTCCTGCACTTTGGCCAAATAAAACTAACTTCAGAAAAAAATGACAAGTGTAACTGTATAATAATATAAGATCTATTACCAAAGTAAAAAATATCTGTTTTTTAGTAATACTCACTGTCCAATATAGGTATGCTTTTTATTATGCAAATTATATAAGCTTGCATTCAGAAGGCCTGTCCTGACTAAAATCAGAACTATAAAATGGAATCTAACAATAAAAAAGCATGTCTTAAGAAACAGACATGAATTAAAACAAGGTATCCATGAAAAAGAGATTTTTAAATGTTATTCAGAGAAGGCTTCTTTTATCATATGATCATTATCAGCTCTGTTCTGCTTAGACTCAAGCTGATTCAGGAATCATATTGTTTCTATTCTTCTAAATCAAGACTGACTCTCTTTTTTCAATCTCTGTATCCCTTCAAATATTTCTTAATCTGCCAATACTTTCCTGGGGCTGTGAACTACCTTCTCCAAATGTATGTGTAACTTGTTTTGAGGCATCCACATTCCTTATAATGAAAAATTATGGAAGCTTATTTTGAAGCTCAGAAGAGACTCTATCACATAAATGCTTTCTGTTAAATGGCATTTTACACACACACACACACACACACACACACACACACACACACGGCCAAGTTACATAAAGTTAAGCCTTCTTACACAATTTAACAAGAGCCATTTTAATTGAATATAGGAGAAATATTGATAATGACAATAAAGGTATCATTTATATGTATTTGGCCAAACATATGCCTCCTCCTTTCACATTTTAAAATTTTCATGTAATTGAATTAAGTCCTATGTAATTGAAAAATAGTTGATAAATTTAATATGACATTTCTTAGGAAAAATAAACAATGACTGTTCGTTGTTGAATGTATTATAGTACATTTATGCCATCACAAGCTTTATGTTTATCTTCTAGTAGGAACATTTTTCCAGATGAGAGAAATATTTCAGGTTTTGTTTTTAAATTTGAATTATATATCATAGATTTTGTTAAAACCAGAATGAAAATGAAAGAAATAAGTTTTAATTGATAACATGATCACTAAAATTACTACTCAAATTTTCTACTTATTTTAGACATTACTGTATTGTGCTGATAGAGAATGACATATCTTCAAGAACTGTTAAATTCAAAAATACAAAGATCTAGGGCTAGGGCTGTAGCTCAGTGGCAGAGCACTTGCTTAGCATGCGTGACACAGTGGGTTTGATCCTCAGCATCACATAAAAATAAACAAATATTTAAAATAAAGGCATGCTGTCCATCTACAACTACAAAACAATCAAAACCCAAGGGTTTAGGAAAAGTTTTATCTTTGTTTCTGTTACTAAGTTGTTATAGGCAGAAACTATTTTCCTGAATTTTAGCACAATATTTTGACCTGACCAAAATGTAGATTCTTTTACTAAAACATAAATAATTAAATATTTAAGAAAAAAAGGATTCTACCAATAAAATATTTTTAAAGCTTTCAGAAAATAAGAGTAATTATAAAATTATTTTTATGACCTAAGTCCTAAAATTGGGTCTAATAAAAGTAATTCAACATATTCAATATCTAATACTTCATGGTGTAAAATAATTTTACAAGCTTTTCTTTTACTGCACGGGTAGGAAGAATCTACTATAAAGAATGGTATTGTAACAAAATATAATGGCAATGAATAATACATGAAAAAACTTTTAAAATAAAAATATGACAATCTCACTGTTAAGTATACCTGTTTTCCAAAGTAGCTGACAAAATTTTCAAGGTTGAAACACAACCTTGAAAAAAGTCTTTAGTATAATATTTAGAAACTTCATGAAAAACTGCCATCATATGAAAAGAATGATATATTGTTATTGTGACTATGACTTTGTGGTCAGAAAGACCTTGCTTCTAATCTAGATTTCTGCCTTATGAGCTAATTTGATCTTGAGCAAGTTAGTTAATTTACCTACCAATAAAGCCAGTTATTTCATGGATGTAAGATAAAAGAGAATGAATACAGAACCATGCTTAATATATAAATTCTAGTTATATGGAATAAAGGAGGAATTCTGAATTTATTTGGAACTACCAAGAGGCATATTGTGCTCTTTACAGAAAAGCACATAGCAATTTCTATGTTGCAGTCTTCACATTTAACTCCAAGAAAAATAATTTTTTGAAAAATTATTTCTCACTAATTATATTATAAATAGTACTATTTCAAAGCTAATTGGAAATGTTCTACAGAACATATATTTAGAATTTATCAAAGCTTGTTTGATTTAAAAAGAGCTAAGAGGGCAGGGATTGTAGCTCAGTGGTAGAGTGCTCACCTTAGCATGTGTGAGGCACTGGGTTCAATCCTCAGCACCACATAAAAATAACTAAATAAATAAAGTCATTGTGTCCATCTAACCCTAAAGAAAAACATTTTAAAAATACATAAAATAGAGCTAAGAAATATACATATAAGACAACAACCAAATGAATTTTTAAAAATGAGGATTCTACATAGATAAAGAACTCTCTTTGTGAAGGGATCTAAGAAGGCTTTAATAAATACTGTAACAACTATAACAAATACAAACCAGGCTAATTACTATGTAGAAACAAGATTATTTGAAGGAGTCATTTCAAAGAGACAAAGTAGAAAGCAAAGCATAAGAAGAACCTGGTAAGTTAAGTGTTTAAAGGTTTTTTTTCTTTGTAAGTGATTGACAACAATTAATAGCAAGAACCTTTGTTTCTGATTCACTAGTAATCAATATCTGATATGATTATTTTGCCACTTAAATGTAGAGTTCATTCTGAACATTATTTGGTCTCATTGGGTTAGAAATCAGAATTTAATAATATTATTTAATTATCTATTTAATTCAGCATCTCACTTTTAAAATCTGTACCTATGTTGCATTTGGTTATTTACCTGGTTTTCTAACACAATTTTTTTTATCATATTGAACCTTTTCTGACTATATTTTTATTGATGACAGGTTTGTTCAAAGAAATTAACAGCATTCCTGTACACATCCAGAAATGCAAAGAACAAAAAATTTCAGACATAAATATAATGGTGAATCTCAAAAGAAAAATTTATTTATGCTATAGGTTACCTATATTGTGTTAACATCATCATGTTTGTTGATAAGAAAAAGTAGTCTGTCATATGAGATCCTTTGATTTGTTAGACTTTGCAAGTACTATTGATACATTATTGACTAGTTTTTCAAATTTCACAAATAGATGTCAGATTATTTGAGTAGCTGGTTTATATTTACAACCAGGGATTTTATAATCCTTTAGAACAGCAAGGTTCTGGGGCAGTATGGTATGTTTATGCTTTTAAGCCAATTATATTTATTGACATAAATAAAGTATAGTGAATGATTATCAGTGTTTTCCCTAGTAGTTTTAATTTATATAAACTGTTAAGTTCTCAAACACCATTTACAGTTTTTCATTTTCATTTCTCTTTAAAAATATAAAAGCAAATTAGGTTTAGAAGCTTGAATATTAATGAGTAGCAGGTGATTTATTGTGAAATATCTTCTGCTTCAGTGACCAAGAAAAGACAATACAGGCTCAGAGAAGGCATAAGTTAAAAACAGGTCTAGTCATATCCCAGTTCTGCTACATAACTTGTTATTTAGCAGGACTGTCTGAATTGAACTGGTGTTATCTAAGTTTTGGAGGGGTAGGATAGTGTTTGAAATAAAAGAGAAGATGGGGTTTGTTAAGGCATCATCTAAGGAATAAAAAAAAATAAATATATTATCTTTATTTCTTTGACACTAGAGTAGGGTTGCAAATCAAAAGAGGAAAGTACAAATAGGCAGATGTAATTTGCATTTAATTTCTAATTAAGAAGAGACAATTCAGTTTTATTAGCTTTCTTCTTTGTTAGCCTCAAGGGTAGCACCATCTTAGGTGAATTATTATTTGTTTTACGTGGCACTCAGGTAACCTCCTCATTCCTCCCACCTATTGCTGGAAAATAAAAAGGAAAGGAAACTTTAGTAGTGAATGATGAATTTTAATATCTGATTATTTGAGAGCCCTGGCAAGGAAAAGTTTTCATTTATTAGAAAATATAATAATATGATATCTCTGAATAAAGTAGTAATAATAATAGCGCTTATTATGTTCTTGATGCCGTTGTAAACAATTTACATATATTAACTTATATATTCCTCTCAAGGACCTTCTGAAGTGGGAACCATTTGTATCGATATTGCATAAGGCCTGAGAAGTTGAGCAATTTGGAAACTGTCACTGGATTAGAACTCAATGTCTGTTTATAAAACTACTAGGTGAAACTATAATGAGTAAGTCAGCAACTTGCAAATGTATATTTGATGGCAGAGTTTTCCCGCTTTGTTAAAACAATGCCCCAAACCAATAAGGTCACCTTTCAATTGGTAGTTCTGATACAAAGTAAATGAGAGCCAAAATTTACCCTTTTAAAAAAAATCTATGAAAATATATGCATCATCAGAGGTCATCATAATTTTACTGACTACAAATTCAGTGAAAATGTTGTGCAGATTAATACAAATCTGAACACTTAAAAGAAAATCATCTGCATTTATAAATAAGTGCTAAATATCTATAGATCAGTCTTCTGAACCATAACACTTAAATATGGCTTAAATAAATATAGTCTTACTGGTCCAACTCTCCATTCCTAAAAATTTATATCACAATAATTCATGTGGCAGGTTTACAAAATAGAGGTTGGAAGTTTAGAGGGAAATAAAACCCTATGATTCTAGGCAAACTTTTATTCCAGAAGAAGTGACTTTTTCACTAATTATATCACTTAGAAGGAACACAACTTTGCAGTCACTCATAACTGGGATGAGCGTTAAAGTAACTTTTGATAACTCACATAAAGATACCCCATTGACAGGAGTTTCTTAAACTTGATTGGAAAAAATTTCTGCTCTCAATCTCAATAATTAAATAAAAAGAAAATGGTAAATGCCATTATAATATTTGTGATGTTCAATAACATCTAATTTCAGAAGATATTCTGATTTTTATATAGATCTAAGGGAGGCAGAAATGAAGATGTTTGTTATACTGCTAGAGAAATTTCTCAGCAAAGCTTAATTTTTGGATCAAACTCAACTTTTAAAAGAGGCATTGTGAATCTAAACTGTTTAAGATGAGGTTTTTGTAGCAGAGATTATGATCAGGAAAGATGGGTAGAAAGAGTACTATAAGTCCTTCTCACCACTACCAGGATGTTGGAGCTAGTAGAGATTTTAATTAGATTTTTAATAGCCCTGGAGGAGTTGGGGGTTGAATATTGACTAAATCTTCAAGGAATGTATAAAATAATAAATATTTAAATAAATGAATGAATAAAACCTCCTTTACACCTACAAGCTTGTAAAAACTTGGTATAGCTTAAAATTAACCCTGAGACTCCGTATTCAACCATGACCTTATAGCTCTTCTAAAGTCCCTTCTACTGCATAAGTAATGTGAGTGATGTTTAATTGTTATAGCACTGGCTTCAAGGAATTTTGGATTTGCCTGAGTGTATAACATCATACCAAACAACTTGCAGAGACAAAATATTTTAAAAGGTTTAGGAAACAGTTGGGGAAACATCCTCATAAAAACAGATATTCAGTACAGATTGAGTGGAAGGTTTTAAAAAGATGAGTGTGACCAAACAATGAATTCTCAAAAGAATATAAAAAAATTAGTACACTCATTGAAAATTATCAATAAACCCTCCAAGGTTTCACATGATTCTAATAAATAAAACCCCAATAATAATAATTTTTATTATATGGGAATCTAGAAAGATAATCTGATATATATGATGGAATGATGCATTTCAAGAACAGAGTATAAAGGATAGTTTAAAAATAAAAAAAAACAGAAGTTGTTCTACATTGAATGGTAAATTCTTTGCTCTTAATGGCTCCTAAAGATGGTAGCTGCTGATTCTTACTTGGAAGAACAGATGAGAAGACATACAAAATTTAAAATAATACTCTTTTAATGTATTGGCCAATGGTATAAATAAGTAAGAAAACCTAAATTAAAAATAAGAAAAACAATGTTAGGCAATAGCTGTAATTTTCAAGAGTCAGCACTATTTTAAAGAAAAAAAATAAGAGATTTTATATTTCTAACTTAGAAAGAACAAAAATGGAGTTTTATTTTTTAAAAAAATTGCTAACTGTAACTAAGAATGAATGGGAAGTTAGAATATATGAGGATGCAAAGATGAGGTATCTAAGATCTTTTTTAAATAATAGAGAATATAATCTTTTGAATAAACACAAGTGAATAATTATGTTGCTGAGGTAACTGAAGTGTTTATCTGGAAAGATGAATCTTGGATGCCACCTACCTAAATATGATACACACGCCTGAATGCAGGGAAGATAGGACCCTGGGGAATAAGACAAGATTAAAGAAGGAGGTTAAAGGCTATCTTCAGAGACATAATATGAAGAAATAAAATTTTAAAGTACTTTAATCAACTAAGGTAAAAATTGAGATGAGAATATAACCAGGAGTTTCTGACCTGGAGGGGGGCTAGGAAATTAATTCAGGGAAGGAAGATCACTATGATCTCTGGCACCATTAAAGTCACTAAGTGAAAGGAAGAGTACATATCATGATGAAAAAGATCACTGCTTGGACACACTTCAAATTATGCATTCAATTTAACCTCCTCCCCAAAGTCTTCGTTAACATAACTTCTTCAAAGTCACAGAAATTTTATATCCTGCATTCAATAGCTTTAAGAACTATCTTTTAAAATTACTGACCTTAGTTTACAGACCTAGACATATTATCAGTCAATATGAAATGTTATTATTTTCTTTCAATTCATTTCAAATTGACTCAGTCATACACATATTGTTATATTCCTGGTAGGTGACATTATTGAGAAGAAACTGAAGTAAGGAGTTAATCAATAACATTACAAAATGTGCTTGTAGTTTGAAGTTCATAAAAATGGTCCACTTAAAAAAAGGTTTTAACTAACTTTATATACATTTTAGTAACAATACTGGACAAAATAATAATTTTACATATTATATCCATCCTTATGACAAGTAAAGAAACAGTATATTGTTACAGTCATCTCATCCCTTCTTTAAATAATAGCAACTATTCCATGGATGCTGTGATTAACAGATTCAAAATATACCTTATGACAAATCCTATTGATAAGGATAATTTTCTTTCTAGGAAAACTAACTGTGACTTGAAAAGTAAAAAAATAGAGTACTCACATTTCGATAAATTTCACAAACTACAGAATAAAACTAAATCAGAAAGAGAAGATTATCTATATAAAAAAACTTGAGAGAGATTGTCTAAATGTATATCATCCAGTAAATTCCAACAAAGAAAAGAAGAAGGTAGTTGTTTTGAAAAAAAAAAAAAGGTAGCTGTTCTAATATATTTTTTCTCGTATTTGAAGAAATTTTTCCCTCTCACTATTCTTACTTAACTTAATGTAGATAATTTAAAATCACAACTAGATTATAGTTACTACAACCTTGCACCCAACATCATATGAAACTCAATGAGATATATAAAAGTGTGAATCCCTATATCAAATTCAGTTTGCACACTACTTGTCCTAATGTCTGTCTATAAATAAGATACAAATTACTTGAGTAAAAGCAATTAAGAGTACTGGCATCTAAATCTTTCTTAATCATAAGCAATAATTATTTCATTATTTATGTAACAAAAAGCAAGCAGAAACAGGTTAAAAACAGATTAATAATTCTAGTTTAGGGGTAAGAAAAAATAACAATGTTGACCTTAAAAATAACTAAGTTCATACAAATACCACATTCTACCAAAAAAACTATATTCTTAATAGTTTCCAGCACTGATTGCACAAATGTTGTATCTAGCCATTTTTATAAATTAAATATTTCTGTCACTCAGTGTGAAAAAGAGAAAGAAAGAGAACCCACCACAAATATAATAGTACATCTAGAGAACTTCATTTCAAAAATATAAATGATGCTGATGTCCAGAGAGCATTTTAACCAGAAGTACATAAACACACATAAAAAAAAATCATGAATTACATAAAAGTAGCTTTCCTAGACCTTAAAATATTCAATATTATCTGAATAAGTCTTTTAGGTATTAGGATTACATGTGATTTTCTCCTCACAAGTACACAGGTTTCCTTAAGTATGTATTAGACAATATATTTTTACTTCCACAAAGACTATGAAATTGCTTTATACCTGGGACAATGTGGAATTCTATGATGCTTAGCAGACTATATACCACATAATTGCCCATTTCAACTGCTTTCAATGAGGCCTGACAGCTCACCAGTTTATAACAGTGGCAGATGACTGGAAAAAGAAGTTTCTCGTTATCTAATTTCCATTTGGAAAAAATTTCCTGAAAATTCAGGATTTAATAAACAGGCATATGAATAATGGAACACACTGCTACAATCAACCAGGTTTTACACTATTCCTATCAAAGGGAATGAGGTTTAGAACTTGCAAATAAAGCAATGCATTTGAAAACTTTTTAAAGTAATCCGAGGAGTAATAAATATAAAAAATCATTTCTAATTACCTCTGTTGAGTGATGCCGAACTGTTTATATCTCCAGTAATAAATGACGACTCTGACTGTTTTCGGACTGTGTCATTCCACATTCTACGAATTCGGCTCTGAATGGGGAAAAGGAAGAAAAGAAACAAACTCATGAGGCTGTGAGTTTTCACATAAATCATTCTCTCACAGTTATATGAGACCTTTGTTTCTAGCATCTAGAAATTAAATGATCTCTACCTGCTTATAGCATAGTCACATGAGAATATCACAAATAAAATTAATGACACTACCTGGCTGTGAAAAAGGAATAAATGTAAAGCACTGTACCAATTCATATATTTTAGGTAATATAGAATACTGTACACAGAATTAGAAAATTTAAAATTTTAGTTTCCAAAGTAAAACAAATTATTTTCATTTCAACTTTTTTTTTTTTTTTTTAAATCAGGGATTGAACCCAGAAGCACTTAACCACTGAGCCACATTCCCAGCACTTTCGATTTTTCTATTTTGAGACAGGGTCTCACTAAGTTATTTAGGGCCTTGCTAAATTGAAATGGGCCTTGAACTTTCCTCCTGCCTCAACCTCCCAATTCACTGGAATTACAGGTATGTGCCACCACACTGGGCTCAATATAACTTTCACTGGGATGTGAATGTTTAAATGTGTATTAAGTTGTCAGATTATTAACAAAAGTTTAGTTTAAAAATTCAGTCTTGCAAGAGTGACACTGGTAAGAACAAAATATTATAAAATTCTATTGAGTTTACATTTTCCATAACTACTATAAGAAAACCTATGCAATTTTAGAGATTACATACTATCCTGCCTTTTCTTTTGAAGGAGATAAAGGTATCAATTCATTCCTATTCAATGCTTCAGAGTAGGAAGTTTTAAAGATAGCTAAAATGTCTTCCATTATTATTTAATTATTTCCATCATTATTATCTCACATTCAAATTTACATGTCAGATAATTTCTGAAAATATTGTAATATTACATTTTGAAGAAATTTTTTTTTTTCTGTTTTGCCATCTTATTGAATTAGGGATCAAAAACTTTGGAGGAAGCAACAAAATATTTCAGAAGGTTTTTCCAAGAATGAAATAGTTTGTAAGAAACATTGCTACAAATAAGGTTGAAATCAACTCAGAAATGGGTTATGTTCCATGTTTTAACTTCATAAACAGTAACAGTAGTTAATCTTAGAATATTATACAGTTGTTTTTATAAATCTTGAAATGTATTCAGAAGTATTTAGAAATACTGTTGAATATCTAATCACATTTCCACTGTGTCATTGTTGACACACACATACACACAGACACACAAAACAAAATATATCAAAACTCATAAAAAAATGACAAATCTTAAAAGATTTCTTCAGTGAAAGAGATCCCTAAAAATATGGACAATATCATTTTACCAGATATATTAACAAAGGAATACTAAAAAATATTTTTGGGAGGGGGAAAAACTACTACTATAAGTCAAGAAAACTAGAACAAAATTTAGGAAGCTTCTGTAGGGACATATACAGATCAGTTAGAAGAGGTTAAATAAAGAAGAAAAAATTCTGTTCCTTAAATTGGGTATTGAGTTCACAGTTCTTCATTATCTTAATATGCTTCACAATTTCACACGTTAAATACATTATTTTTTTAAAAAAATATTATGTAAAAGTTAATACACCTAGAAAGTCAATAAAATAAATGAAGGATAAATGACAGAACAATTAGAGGTATACAAAAGAGGGAAGAAAAAAATCTTTCAGTCCACAGTTTAAAAAAAAAATCTGTACTTATTTCTGTGCACTTACATTTGCCTTCTTTTGGAAATGATCATCATTTATAAGTGATTAGTACCAGGAAGGAAGGAAGGATAGAGCACCAACATATGGAGACAATTTTCAATTCCTTAGTTTTGCCAATCATGTCATTCTAGTATCTAGAAAGCTATCACATGATCTTGATTACCTGTGCATGATATCCTGTCTCTTCCTTCTCTAAATCATCCCATTGACTTTCCAAAGCAATCCAAACAAAATCTAAATCCATTTACTCCTACAAATACTATAGGGATCTATCTCCTGCCTTTTCCTCTGACTTCTGCAATTGTCTCTCTAATGTGACTATATTCTTATCTTAAAGAATGCCTTTACTTTGCCTAATAGGATTCCTTCTATTCCTGAATTTTTAAGTTTCCCCTGTCTTAAAGGCTTTGCAATAGCTGTTTTCTCATCTGAAATTGCTTTCACCTGAACTTCCTTTCTCCCTCTCATTTAGAATATTGTCATTCAGCACTGGCATAATTACTACATCCAAAGACAGTCTTTGAAAACCCAAGTAGTCCCTTGAATACTTTCCATCACAGTATGTTGCTTCTATACCAGTTTTCACAATCTGATAAATTCTCCTACTACCACAATCAAAGCTTGTGATTATAGGGAGGTTATCCCCCGAAAAGACTAGCTGGTAATATATAGGAAGTTCTCAATATTTCTAAATAAAAATGTGAAATACATAAGGATTTTTATTTTAGAAGTTTTGTGATTTTAAAAAAAGCATTCATGCTCCCCAAATTTTTTCCTTAATATCAGTGAATACATTAGCCTTTGCTTATGGAAAATCACAATTAATGTGAAACATATTTTATTAGTTTTATCTAACTCAATGACAGAATCTAAGTGACTATCATTTTATAGAGGCCTATACTGGCATATTGATCAGAATCAGTATCCTAAGTATAAGAAAATAATGTAAGTTTTTCCCCCAGGAATATAATTATGATGTTACAAACTATAATGGTGAAGAAATAAATGATATAATTTTAAAATGCATACAGTTTATGAATATAAATATATATAAAATATATAAATATATATGATTTTATATTCTGTAATTGCACTAATGAACAGTAGCAGCTACCATACATTGAGCACCTACACTCTAAGCATTCTGTACACATTAACTCAATCATTCTAACTGAAGAAATTAGTATTATTATCATTAGTTTACAAATGAAAAACTTTCAGTCAATGAGATTAAAACTTGTTCTGTCATAGCTGGCACATGGTAAGGTAGGGTTCAAACAAAGGTGAACCCACCTGTAAAGTTTATCAATATCTTATTAAGCTTCACTGCTTTATCTCCTAAACTAGAAGTTTTACTAAATATTGTATAACTCTGTTGTAACTTAATAACTGAAACTGCCAAATATTCTTTCAGTAATGACTTTTGTCTACAAAATGACTATAGCAAGTGAGTTCAATGAATGCTTTTGCCTATTAACGTAATCAGGTGGACAATATGCAAAATCTCAGTAATTTCAATTTAAAAGTTGTAAAAATATTATCACAAAAAGGAGAGGTGGGGAGATGGATGACAAGTTTGAAATAAAGGCCTTGATTATACAAAGGAGCTTTTGCTGTAAGCATCCTCTGGAGTTCCCACCATTCTTAGGCCAATTGGCAAATTAAGAAGTCTTAGGCTTAGAAAACTCTGCCCACCTGAAGAGTATATCTGGTTCCCCTAATATGCAACTGTGCCACCTCAGTAAAATATAGAAGTGATAAACCAAATGCAGATTTTTAATACCCATTTGTTATATTTAGGAATCATTTTCATCATTTGTGGTTGATAAGTTATTTAAAATAATCTTATGTGTTTGATAGTTAAATATGAGTTACTAAAACTTTAGTTGGGAGTATATTATATTGACATTAGATACATGATTTTATTTATAGATAAAGGAGAACTTCATTAAGTTTCAGAAAAGTGTTTATGGAAACAATGTTTACTATCATTGAATTATGAGAGTTGTTCCAGGGATAATCATTTTGAAAAATAATTAGATTTATTGGTTGAGGTAAGAGTCAAGAAAAATTAATCTGAGATTTATAACTTTATCAACTTAATCAAGCCTTACTCAGAATTCAACTGATGACACTGAAAACAGTGGGTTTTTTCCCTACTGAGACAAGCAGTCACAAAACGATTAGTCTGATTATCTGAATTCAAACTTGCTCATACCCACACAATCCTGTCTTTTATACCTGGCTCATTTTAGCATCCAAGATGCTGAAATTTCTATGTAACTATCTTTAGGAGGACATTGTAGCCTGGTAAAAATGGCCAACAGTTTACCTAAGGGTTTACAGTTTCCCTGATAAGAGACTCTCTATAGTCATGTTCAATGCTGAACTGATGGAAACAGACGAGTTATTTTGATGATGTGTCCTAAGTTCTCCTGAGGTTTTCCTCAACTTGTCAGCACATAAATATGGTAGGAATTCTAATAGCTTTTTTACTTAAACATATAATTTTATATGTAAATTATTTCAGTATGTGATAAAGAATTATTTTATCTGCTAGAGAACTAATAATAAGTTCACAAATTATATATATACATATACGCACACACACAGAGAGAATATTTTGAGTTATGGATCAAATAGGAAATTCCTTTCTTCACCTATGACACTCATTCAACTAGAAAAAAATTTGAGGAAATTATTTATTACATAACCTTAGACCTTGAATTTCAATTTTATTACAGTTTTGCTTCCTTCAGTTTCTGTCAATTTCATTTTCATACCAATCACATGAAAACAACATCACATTCGATGTGATCAATACTTGGGATAGGAAAGAACAGCAATAACAGACTACACATAAGGAATATTAAATTTCAGAGGACAAACATCATTTACCTGTGAGCCTGTAGAGTAGCGTCCAGGAGTTCTAGAACCAGAAGTTTTCCCTGAGCCAATGGAACTCTCTGTACTTTTGCCACTACAGCAATGTGTTCGCAGGCATTTCCCATACTCTTTTCGTACCTAGCCAATTAAATATTAACTTCTATTAGCAAGTTATTGACTGCAGATGGGAAGTAGGGTATAAAAAAAATGTGAGTTTTGGTTTTTGATAACAATTATTTCCTTTTCCTACAAATACAGAATAAACTGTCCAGCACATATTTTGTAATATAAAATAATTATATTCACACTGTTGTGTTGAACTTGGAATTTGGAATTTGGCATAACCAGTGACTTTGCAAATACACAATCATTTACAATCATACCTTAGTGGTAGTATATCTTAGTTCAAAGACATTATTTTGAGCTTATAAATTTGATGTAAGGTAGCCTGTTGTGAAGAAGTGTTGTAGCTAGTGTTCTTTAGGCAGAAATCGACTGAGAAAGAGTGGGATAAAGGAATGAGGAGATGCAGAGAGAGAGAAAGATAAGAGAGATTATTTAAAGACAGAAAAAGGGAATGCATCAGGCTAAGCATTTGTTTTAAATCTATATTCTTTGACATTTTAAAATCTTTTTATTTATTTATTTATTTTAAATATTTATTTATTTATTTTTTAGTTATCGGCAGACACAACATCTTTGTTGGTATGTGGTGCTGAGGATCGAACCTGGGCCGCACGCATGCCAGACGAGCGCGCTACCACTTGAGCCACATCCCCAGCCCCAACTTTTTAAAATCTTAAAATAGGTCAATTTTCAAAGTCAGAATAAAAAATGGCAAATATTTTAAATTTATGTCCACAGAATAGTTATACTTGAAAATTACTGAGAAATACAACTGTTTTTCTTTATAGTACTGCAGATAAATTCTTAATATATGTTGTGATATAAAATAAGAAAATAAGAGATGAATATTTTTAACTAACATTTTCAAGCAGAGAATAAATCAATAATTTGGGGGAAACTTTCATTGTCATGTTTAAAATTTGTATTAGTTCCTATTTAATTGGACAAAATATACAAAAATAAACAGGAATTTTCCTAAATCATACCTCTGTTATCAATAACAACAAAAAAGGGACATATTATCCTGTTGGTTATACACATTCATACTTCACAAAGCAAAAATAGGGTGTGAATGGTATGTTAACACCTCCATTCAAATGATTCTTATTCAATGTTTGCAAAGTTCACTCTGTCAAAGATATAGCAGAATCAAAGACAGATCATTCAGATTTGTCTCAAAAATTCACATTTATCAAATGTTATTACTTTTAAGAATAATGATCGAGCTGGGCAGGTGGTGCACTCCTGTAATCCCAGTGGCTCAGGATGCTGAAAAAGGAGAATGGCAAGTTCAAAGCCAGCCTCAGCAACAGTGAGGCGCTAAGCAATTCAGTGAGATCCTGTCTCTAAATACAATACAAAATAGGGCTGAGGATGTGCTACTGTGTTCGAGTGCCCTGAGTTGAATCCTTGGTGCCGAAGAAGAAGAAGAAGAAGAAGAAGAAGAAGAAGAAGAAGAAGAAGAAGAAGAAGAAGAAGAAGGGAGACATAAGAGGTGAATCAAAGTATGCATTATGTGGATTGGCTGCTGGCTGCTGGGGGCAGGAGCAAAGAATGACTTCTTAGTATAGAAAATTAATGAGAAAATCTTCAAAGATAGGTTGGGATTAGCCTATTTAGATGGTGAAGTTGAAAAAAAAAGGGTAAAAGAGGGGAGAAAACAGTACTCTGGATGGAGAGAACATTGCAATTGAAACAGAATTATGAGGTCCCAGCTTTTCTCCACTATGGAATTTTAAAATTACATTTCATAACATATTTAATATTCTAATGATCTGTTTTGCAACCAAATTTCTTTGATGTTACAGTTATCAATAATTAGAAATACAGATAATAGTATTTACAAGTTAATCCATATTTTATTAAAAAATAAGTGAGTGTGAACCTATTTGTGTGTGTTTATAAGACATGTATGTTGGATGGATGGAATGAAGAAACTTCTGATTTTTAATATTTTTTTTGCATGCAATCATGCAAAGTATTTTCCTCAAAAAGACTCTGGAAATAATTACTACTCCCATTTTATAGAGAAGGACACTGGAATGGCTAAGCAACGAAATTGCAAAGCTTAAGTGATGTTCTTCCTGTGAAAAGGTCCAAATCTTAGGTGCTCACGATCAGAAAGTTCTAAGATGCCACATTTCTAACATTAGTATATGACCAACATGGGCATTACATATTATTATCATACATCTACTAAATTATCTCTTTCTCTTTATCAGAAAAGAATGATAAAGATAACTTTCTCAATTAGAACTTGGGAAGGCTTAGCGTAATCTCTTAACAAACTTAAGCATTATTGACTACAGTCGGGTGATTTTGTACTGAATTTATGAAGCACCTCCAAGAATCTGACCACTGATCAAATTTTTTGCCTCTCATTCCACCTTGTTTTTCCTAATGGTATTCAGAAAATGGTATTTTTCTTTCTAGATGAATGTTTTTTAGCAAAGTGATTTAAACCTAAACAAATACTACAAAGAAAAAAAAGGAGGGTGTGGCAGGGAAGGACAGGAGAACTAACCATTCCTTTTCCTCTAAAAAAAGTAATAATGGATAAGCCATGAAATTCATCATGGGCTACTTGCATTTTCCAACAAAGGCTGAATGTTCTCAACTGATTTTATAAACAATCAGCAAATCAGGAGATCTGGTGATGCCAAGTCCCACACTGGCTACCTTACTAACTGAATCATTATACTGACTTCATTTTGATGTACTGTGATTTGAAATGGGAAGCATATGTCTTGGAAAAAGAAAAAAGAAAGAAACATAACATGGACTGTGTCCATGAAACGTTTTTCTTTAGATTATAATAAAAAAACCCTCTTTGATTGTGCAATCATTTGCATACTCTAATCTATATCACATGATACTGCATCTTAATTACTCCAATCAGATAATGATATCTTCTTTCTATGTGATGTTGTTCTAGAATACAGAAGACAGGAAAGGAAAATGTCCTTTATGATTGGAATATTTCTTCCATACTCAAATCAGAAACAAAATAATCTTGGAAGCTCTGAGAGAATATCAAATATCTGAGACCATAACAAAAGCAAAAGTGACTACTTTTATTGGAATACATGGAAATCCAGGTGACACAACCAGGCATACTGAGGAAAAGACTGACAAATAACTCCATAAGACCAAAAAGCTCAAAAATAGAATATTTCCTTTTTTTCCAACTCCAAATATATGAGCAACTATATTAACAAGGGTATATTAGTGAAATTCAATCAGATGATTAAAAAACAAAAAGAAGTGTGTCACATTAAATTGGGTAGAGAGAAGTGATGGGAGGAGAGGCGAGAGGAAGGGGGAAAGGGAAGGACAGCAGAATAAAATAGACACTAGTATTGCTGTATGTATATAAGTGACTGTATGACCATTGTGATTCTGCAACCTGTACACTCAGAGTAATGAGAAATTATACCCCATTTGATTCAAATGTATGATATGTCAAGACCATTGTACTATCATGTGTAACTCATAAAAAAAAAGAAAGAAAGAAAAAGACTATTTCTGTATCTACAAAGAACAGTACTTGATTTTTTTTCAGTAAGGTATGAAGCAAACAATAATTTCATGTTTTTTTTTCTTTTCTGATATTGGGCCATCTTTTTGAAACCAATAAAAATACCAAAACATTTAAAAATTCAAAATATAGGATAGATAAAACAACATACTTCTTACTTGTTATTATAGATAATAAAATTTCTTAAGCAGAGCCCAGCAAATTCATGAAAGAACAGGTAGTCAATACTATGATTTACTGTCCCAAACTCCTCCACCAAATTAATTTGTTGAAAACTAGTTCCCAGACTCTAGAATAATATGGTAAAAGAAGTGCTTGTTCTGTGGTACTCAGTTATAGCAACAGAAAATGGACTAAGATGGTCTATATTTCAGGTTTTGTGAGGAAAGAGATAAAACTAATGATATTTTGAATGTACCTATTTTAAAATGTAAATAAAAATATTTAAAAATGCAATGACAGTTCTGGGTTTACAAACTAAAAATATAAAAGGAAGTTGCATGAATTTGGCCCATGAAGCATAATTCCCTGAATTCTGCTCTAATGAATAAAAGAATTGAACTTGATAATTATATACATATATATTTAAAATTAGACTTGTGTAAAATACTTTAAATATATTAAAAACTCTAGGTTTGTTTCTGATCCTTAGATACAAAATTCTACCTGAATGTCAATTGCAATTCTAATTAATAACTAGTGAGGACTTTAGATAAGAAAGAGAGAAGCAATAATTAGAAAAAACTACAATAAGTATTAACTAATAAAAATAAAAATTAATTTAGATATACATATAAAAAGATTTTTCTTTTTCATAGCAATTTCTATGTTAACTATAAAATTTAAAATTTGTTAGTTCAAATTTCCTGCTAATCTATAAAATAAAGATGACAGTAAATATAATTCACTATACTTCTACATGGCATGACAAGTTACCATGTTTCATCATTCCCATATTTTTATGCACAAAAGTCAACTTTTCCCTTAATTCCCTGATTTCACTTTCCATTTTCGGTTAAGGTTCTACAATCTGAATCTAGGTAACTTTCCCAAATACTTAGTCTCTGACTCCATAATAACTTTTACAATGCTAACCACTATTTCTTTACTTTTTTTCCTGTCTTTAACTCACTGTGATGTCTTGCTACTTATTATTCTCCTCTGAAACCTCTTTCTTTCCATCTGTATTCTTATTCACCATCTATATGCCTCCTGCTCTTTAAACTCACCAACTATAAAAGATTGCTAGCTTTTGACCACACCCAACCCCTCTTCTTTTTGGGTAAAAAAGCTAAACGGTGTTTCCCATCTGCCTTGCAACTTAGTTGGTGCCATTGATAGAATCCGATCTGATGCAAAGGGAGTAGAAGTAGTATGAGCCACTACCAGATGGTCTCTGTAAGATCCTCTCTCTTTCACAGATTGCCTTCTGGATGTCAACAACCAAGAAGACTACAAAATCATATATTGAGGCTAGTACTCCATTAATTGGGCAATAAATAAAAAATAAAAATTCAATGAGTTGAGATACTGTAATTTGGCACAGGGGGAAAGCAGTAGTGGTGGTGGTAAATCATCATTTGGTGGAGTTCACCCAATGTAATATAACCTGCTTTCTAGGGTGAATTCAAATTCATTATGTAAAATTTATGCCTTCTAATACAATATTCTTTTCTTTTTGTAGTTTCTACTTGGGACCTGATATATTAGTACTTTTCTATTCTGTATTAGTGACCAAGTCAACTAATTTTACATCCAAATTTTCACCTAACATTGAAATATAATAACATTTTGCTTTATTTTTCTTTCCATCTTGATTAGTGTACACCCTTTACAACTTGCTTTGGGTCCCATTTTGGATTTTGGTCCCAAGTCAAGAATTCTAGAGATAGGTATCTTTATTTTACTTTTTATTTCCCAAAGCAAAACTATGGGCCTTGTTATTTCTTTCTGGTAATTTTTGTTAACATTTTGCCACTTTATTTTCAGAGCCAACTCTTTCAATATTACATAATTATTTTTATCACCTCCATGACTCCCATGAGGAAACCTGGATATGGGGAGGTTAATTAACTTGATCCAAATCATATATCCTTTTAATTGGAAGAAGTAAAATTAAAACCCAGGCAATCTGGCTGAGGGGTTTACATTTTCAGAGATATAGAATTACAATTTTTTAATAAAGAATCAAAAATCAACCTTGCAATTTAAAATATTCAACAAAAATATTTAGTTGCTTAAATAAGATTTGAAAGTGAATATTTTATGCCCCTCATAATATGAAAAATTACAAATTAGATCAATATAAAAATTTAAAATTGAATTTTAATCATTTGACTCCTGATTTTTATAAAAGGCACATTTAAAGAAAAGTATGAAATATTACTAAGTATACCATTATTTATTCAAAAGATATAAAAACATAGTATTTTACATGAAATGTCTAGACATCTTATTTTTGAGTGTAAACTAGATTTTAAAAATATGGAATTATACACATATGTATATTTTTTACCTATGATACCCTACCCTCATTTTAGAAAACATTTACTTCCTAATGCATAAATTCTATCTGACTGCCAATGGATTAAAGACTTAAAGTAAGTCTATAAGAAAATAACTTTGGGCATTGGTCAAATCACATTTTTTTTTTTTTACTTGAACACTCTCACCAACTCTATCATGGTTTTATGTTGTATTTGTTTTATTTTTACTAATATAAAAGATGAAGCAATATGTTTACTTACTACAGACAGACATATCAAGAATAATAGATTAGATTATGTTAGGGTTGCTCTGCTATCATTTAATGTATGTCATTTATTGTTTAAATAAAAAAGAATTCTGGCTTACCTTCTTCTGTAGGACACAATGGAAAATGAATATAAACATTCCCTGTAGAGAATTGAAAATGGTGAAGAGATACGCCATGATGACTGTGCTTTCATTAATATACATGAGTCCAAAGGCCCAGGTCAATCCTAACAGGCAGAGAAGAGCTATTGCACCTATAACCCATGACCTGCAAAGAGAAAGGAAAATTTAGAATTATCAAATAATTGATCTTTAACACAACCATATCATATCAAAAATACTGACACTGAAAAAAATGTTATGGTAAGTTTATTGACAGAAAATGTAAGACAGGTGGTATAAGTACTTTGAGACTTTAATGGGGCTACAAGTTATCAAGATTGAGGAAATATATGTGAATGAAAATGTTATGAACACAGAAATTCATTTAAGCAAAAGCAGATTTGTTCTATAAATTATTCATGT
Source organism: Callospermophilus lateralis (assembly GCF_048772815.1). Lineage (NCBI taxonomy): Eukaryota > Metazoa > Chordata > Mammalia > Rodentia > Sciuridae > Callospermophilus > Callospermophilus lateralis. Next base: position 46,513,934 of record NC_135312.1, on the reverse strand, counting down.
ATTTGCAGCACATATGCAAATGGTATGGAGATGTAATTATGGTGAATGGCAAGGGGGAGAATTCTGTAAAGTTATATTAGTCTCCACTGGTCTCATTGGCATAACATTTGTTTGATTGAACTCCCTCTGTTATTGCTTCATCTGAAATAATTTTACCCTATTTTTCCAAATTTCCTCTTTTTCCATAAAAACTTTATGTTGACTGACAAAAACATAACTCATATTAGAAGGAGCCAGTTTTCAGAGTACACATATGAACTAAAAAAGACCTTTTCTTTCTTTTTTTAATTCTATACCTATGCAGAATAAGTGTGCGATATAGTGGATGGGAATAAAACAGTTCCACTCTACTGGAATCACCCTAGCTTTACTTTCATTGAGTCTTTGGATTACTATCTTCTAGGTTATGTTGGACTAAATTTTTTTTTCCAGTAAGATATTTTGCAGTTTTGTTGAAAAGAAGCTTAAAGGCTCAGGGAATCTTCATTTTTGGAGGTGTCTGTAAACTCAAGGGAGAGGATGAAGCTGAGAATGGGGATGGAGTGGTATGAAAAGAGTAGTAGATCATGGAAGACAAATTCTCACTCTCATTCCATTCTCTTAGTTTCTTCCAAGCTGCCATTTATAATAGTAATAAGTGGGTGAGTAAGTTCATATACTTGTGGTAGGCTATATATTTATTATTAACATAAAATGAATTATTCTAATAGATGGGACTCCAATAACTAGAAATGGAATCCTTCTCAACTTCTAAGCATATGGGAGAACAGGACCAAAGGAATCAAGATTGCTATGCACTCATAAACCCATCATTTTCTTTCCCAGCATGCCTTCCTTAAACAGAGCAAACTAACATTTCTTTTCAGCAGACTATAATCCTCCATTGACATTGTCTAAGGAAGAAATATTTATGAGGATGGGAACTTTGCAAAGAGAAGTGGAAAATCTGCATATCTTTTACCATAATTTTGAGTTCCAAGTTTTTTTTTTTTTAGAAAGAATTACATGGTCCCAAAGTCATATTAAAAAAGGATAATAAGTATTTACTATTTTTCTCCCACATCAATCAGTCACTCTATTTCAGATTTAAGTGCCCTCTAAACTGATAATATTTAATGTTAGACATTAACACTTTTTAATTAAGAATCCCTATAGGAAGTTTTCTATTACATGTGGTCTATTTTCTTATGTTAAGTAGGAAACATCTTAGATGTTAATATTTTATTCTACGACTGACTTCACAAATACGGGAACATTGAAGGAAAAGCTCTCCGCTTTCTACAGACATGGGAAAAAGGAAAAATGGAAAGAATTGCCATTAAATCAAGGCAAAGTTGCTATTCAGATTTAGAAATAAGATGATAGGAAAAAATACTCAAGTCAGCTATTATCCACTAGAAAACATGTGATGGGGCCAAGGGCTATATGATGTAAAACTGCAATGATCTCCAACTTCAAAAGCAAAAAAAAATATGCAAAAGCATGAAGAATTAAGTGAAATGGCATTGGGAAAAATGAAAACAAAGGACTCTTCACCAGAAGAACAAACTGAAAGTCTATAGCAAGGTTGCCCATAGGTTGCCAAATTGTAGTTTATTCTTGCAGGATATGTCATTTTAAAACATATATGAAAAATGTGCCCAAATTAATATATATATACCTATATTTAATAGACCACTACAGACTTGTAGCTGTGTTTCAGAAACTTAAATATATTCATAAACAATGAGATTAATAATCAAGTGACAGGTGTCAAATTTGAAAGGGATAATTTGGGGTATGTAAAATTTAACTTTTGTGGGAGACATTTTTTCTTTTTGAAAATTTAATATAGCAAATCATTAAAAGCAATAGTCAATGGGTAATTTCATACCCATAAGATCATTTTGAAGATATACTATAAAAAAGTAATTTCATGTGAATGATGCCCAAATAGACAACGGAAATGCAGACATATGCAGCACAGAGGAACATATCACAATGTAAAAGAAAGCTATTCAAAATGAAACAAGTCTGTCCCACAGGAAATGCTATTACTGTGGTGGTGAGTGATATCCAATTAACAGAGGTGGAGCAATTATTTATTTATTTTTTTTGGCAATACACCTGCAGTGTACTTATTCTGCACATAAGTTGTATGCCAGAGTATTTTCCTGCACAGTTTGCTCTTCTGCCTCAATGTGAATGACAGAAGCTCTAGTGATTTTTCAGTACTGATCTGACAGCTGGTTCATGGGACCACACTGATAAATGGAATTTATCAGCCATTCAGGTCATTCTTACTTGATGAAGGGTCTGTTATCCTCATAGCTAAAGAATGCATAGACATAAAGACAAGAACACCAACATTAGCATTTTATGACAAAGAATTTCATATGAAAAAAATATTCTCCTTCTCCCCAAAGGCCTCTGTTCCCCACCTCCCTAGAAGGTATTATAACCTTCCCTTTTTATCCAGAGGTAAATCCTAAAATGACCATGAGAACTTAAATAACAAGGAATAAAATCAATTTTACAATACTGCAATATCCCTTATGAGACTCAAAAATTTCATTTTTTTCATCATGTGCTCATATTACTTGTGACTTGACAGAGACATTTATTTCTTAGAGATCACATTTCTCTAGAGAATGAGAAATTTTATGAGCAATCTGGAAAAGGCTGGGGGGCATGCTTAAAATGACAGATTTTATGTCACCTAGAGGTATCCTTATTCTGTAATATTAGAAGGTAAGATTACTTAATTATGGACACTATGCTTCTAAGTAATTTTAACTTACAGATGATTAACCTGAGTTAAAGCTGAATGTTATAGCTCTTTGAAAATAATCAATCTTGATTACTTTAAAATTCTTAGAGTTTACTGAGAATTGAAACTGCATAGTCTTTTTATAGTAATAGAGGCAAACGTGCAGCACCTGTTTTTTGTCACTTATACTTACTAATCTTTTAATCTCATTCTGATAAAATAAAACCCTAGTGCCCAATGAGTTAAGATAAATTAGGGAACATTTTGGATCATCTTTTTACAAACAAAATTTCTCTCAGAAAATTGATAGAACAAAAAAGGAAGAGAAACCATCTGTACTTTTTTCTTCCCTCTTGCCAGAGGCAATGTATTTTTTGTATTATGCGTAAAAAAAAATGCTCTCACAGGGGCCCTGTCTGTGATGTATTTTGAATAAAGAGAACCACTGATAAAAACTCACTCTCCTGATGAAACAGTAAAGAATGGAGTGAGAATTTGGTATTTGAAGTCAGTTTGCCTGGGGTTTACATCCTTGTTCAGTCACTTACTAGCTATTTAGATCTTAAAAAAAATTAATAACCTGTGTTTGTGCCCAAGTATATATCTATAGAATGGTAGTTATTATAATCTAAGTTATTTTTATTACAATGTAAATTTCTCGGGACAAAGAAATGATTTATTAAGTGCTCAGAACAGTGCCTAATACATAATGCATCCAATAAATAAATATTATATAGTTATTATTACTAGACTGTTAAAGCTAGTAGACAGACTGAAAATACAAAATTATTCACCCAAAGAATAAAACACCAGGGCTATACGAATTGAGTTCTTAAGTTCATTTGAGGATGTTTCAGGAGTAATATGATGTAAAAGAGATGTGGCTGAAATAAATTTGTAGATGGAGCAGGGAGTAACTAGAACTGTAGATCCAATATGGTAATTACTAGCCAACAAATGGCTATTTAAACTTCAAATTCATTTAAAAGTAATAAAGTTTAAAATTTAGTTCTTCACCCACATCAGTCACATAATAAGTGCTCAAAACCTTCACATAGCTAGTAGGTACAATACTGGATGGTTCAGTTCTAGAACGTTTCCATCATCACAGGAAGTTCTACTGGATAATGCTGAACTATAACACTCAAAAGAGAGTTTTTATTCAAGAAATGTACTCAAAACAGGTATTTAAAGAATGCCACGGATATGCAAAAGACAGAGAAGAATTTCTGAGAAGTGATTATAATTAACATAAAAGTACCAGTGTAGAAATGCTTGTAGTAAATATCTACATTTCAATAGCTAAAAGTTATAAAACAACACAATACTTATTCTAGTATATGTGTTCCAACTGCATCAATATAGTCCATCTGTTATGAAATAATTCTTTCAACATCAAATCACATAGTACAGTGTTAAGTAAAGACAAGTACAGAGGTTAATATTGGAATACATGCAAAAATTTTTTTTTACAAAATTGTATCAAGGTATAGATGTTTTAAAAAGTTTCAAAGGCTGCACACTCACTGCTGATGTGTCATGTTTTACCTTTAATGGGATATATGAAAATAAGAGAGATCAGGGTGCATCTCAGTAATTTCTGTAGACAATTGTGGGGTGCAGTCAGTTGCTCCACCCAATCACAAATACTGCTAATTTGAGATTCCCTTAGAATAAGCTGCAGCTGTGTGTTGTAGTAGAAATAATGTTCACTGGAATGGGAGCAAAAGTGAATTGTGACATTTTTAGGTTTTGTCAATTACAGACTGGAATTGGGCTCCCCCTTACCACTTGTGCCTTCCTTTTCACTAGAAACAAGTGGTAGTATAGCCTCATATCCTGAAATGGAAGCTGCGTATTGATATGAAACGAGTGTTTTAGATTTAGACCACTTACTTGTAAGATTCTAGTATACCAGAGTTTAATATACTATATTAGACCTTAAGTTTAAAAACATTTTCCCAATGATTTAATCTGTACAGTAATTAATAAAGTATTTAATTTGTTTTATTAGCTATAAGGATTTCAATTACATATTCGTATAGAAATTCATGCTACTGGACAAAAATATGTATTCATTACTTTTTCCCCTGGTAAAAATAAGATAACAGAAAGTGGTTTAAAAGAGAATACCAATAGAAATTACCTAGGTCAGAGAGTTCCATCATTTGTTGTCAGATATTTTATTAGTTTAAAGAATTTGTTTTTACAATGTATCTCCATCAAATCCAAGTTAAACTGATGTGCTAACATTGGGAATGGCAAAGCTATGTACCTTTGATTCATTTATTTATATTTTACATAGCAGATCTACAGAACTAGGTTGTAAAGCTGAATAATTTTCATTTTGATTTACCAATGAATATCCAGTCAAACAAATAACCTTCTTGGTTGAATAACTGAAATGTTTCACTGCAATATTTTAAGTTTCTAACAAAATACAGAAACAAAAGTCTAAAATGTTCTTGGTAGATACTAACAGGAATTTACAGGTGATCTTATAATTTATGAATGTTGATTTATTGAAGAGCAAACAAAATATCATGTACAAGTAATTTTCAAGACAATAAGAAAAAAGTTTTTTATTTCAAAATCATATTTTCTTTGGTAAAATAAATTATTCTAACTAACATCTAAAGTTTTATTTAGATACTGTCATACAATTGACCTTAAAATTCAACATTAGAATAAAGATCAGAATTTTCAGGAGCCTCTGCATAGACCGATGATAATTAGGCACACATTAACATTAATTTTATAGAAAATTCCAAAGCTTACACATAAAAAAGCTATTAATGTCTAGTTCCATAGAAGCTTAGCTCAATCTATTTTTTAAAAGGATAGATTTCTTAACCAAAATATTAACCTATTCATGCTATGATGTAAAGATATAATATCAGTCTAGACAGATGATAAATTGGCAGAAATAACATAAACAAAGCTGGGTGTGAAGGCACACACCTACAATCCCAGCAGTTAGCGAGGCTGAGGCAAGAGGACCTCAAGTTTGACGTTAGATTGGACAAAGTAGAAAGACTCTGCCACAAAATTAAAAAAAAATAAAAATAAAAAGGAAAAGGAAAAGGTCTGGGGATGGAGCTTAGTGATAGAGAAGCACTGGGTTCAATCCCAATATCTCTACTCCGAAATTACATAAATGAATCAAGTTAGTTACACAAACTTCTTTCTCTGACTTCACGAATCATTAAACACAAAAGAAACTTATCTTTGGAATAGTTTAGAAGGAAATATCTAAAATTGAAAATATAAAGGAGATAAAAATTTTAATTAGTTTTAAAAATTTCATTCTCCTTATTGTGGATTTTTTTTTTAACTTAGATAGTCCAGAATATGTTTAATAATAGGATGGGTAAACCTCTGTGTGATGGAAAGTATGTCTGAGAGTTTAGTCCTAAGCAAAAGATCTAGTCACTGATAATTCACAGTAAATAATAGAAAAGGAATGATTTTGGCAGAACTGTTAATCCCATCAGCTTCAAGATTAATACTGTCTGGGTTACTCTGGAATTGTTGGAGGATTAGCTAAATTGGATTGGTGAGTGAAGCGTCTGTTTAACAGCTAACAGGAGCAGTATCGTGATGTACATAGATAGCTATCCTGATTAGTCTTCCAACATTTCCAGTTTCAATATGCAACTTGATTCACTTTCCTTGATATAAAACTAATTTTATGAAAGATATATAGACTCCCTGCTTAAATTTGGTTGGAGTTATTACAATAATTAGAAAGGTAATTTGGTGGGTTTCTCAAGATAAAATTATTCTTCATTGTTCATATAAGGGAGAAAAGATAATACTAATGCACTTGTATAGTAAAGGGTTATTCCCTTTTCCACTCAGTCAACAACACTCCCACTGTGAGAACTAAGGGGAGTCAGGTACTCAGACTCAAAAAGTGGCCAGAGCACTTCCTGTGGGCTTACCTACAATGATCCAAAAGACACTGTGTTAACCCACTGGCAACCCCTGTTCTCTATGTTTGAAACCACAAAGGGTCATGACAAGGCCATTTTAAGATTGTGATAGTCACAGAAATAGTGAAGTTCATAAATATATTATATCCTCAGCATTGAAAAATCCACTAGTAACTCTATTATTCACTAAAGTAATCATTTGACCATAAAGTAAGGAATAAAGGTGATGAAATCACATGTGAAATGTTCATGAAAAATTTGTTAAGAAAAATAAGTTCTGGAATTGGATTCATTATTTTTTTTCTTATGACTGTGAAAATTTGAAACTTTGAATAGAAAAGATAATTTTTAAATGATCAGATATCTATATAGGAAGATTATATTTCTTTTTGATAGCTTTGCGTTATACTTATTAAAAACTGTTGCTTTAGTCAATAACATTTTAACAACCACAAATATTGTCGCAAGTTGATTAGTTTTCATTTATTGATATTCTTCACTGAAATTTACAATGCTTCCTTGTTCACTACCAGAGGCCCAAAGGCTTTTAGATCTAAATTGTGCATCAAACTTCACTAATCCTGGGAACATTAGACCAAGGGCTGATTGAATATGGTCACTGGAATGTAAAGAGATGCAGTAGTTTAGAAATATATTAGAGGCCGTATCTTCTGGAGTTCTTTTTTCAACTTAGAGGATGTACAAAAACTTTTTAAATAAAGTCAGGAAATTAATAATGTTTTGTTGTGTTGCCAAATGTGTTTTTTGACAAGTTGAATTTCTGCTATACTCTTTCTCAGGCCATATGGCATCATCACCTCTTTCTTCATCAACTGCAAGAGAAACATGCATCATACCTCTTCTGTGAATAAACAACTTATTATAAATTGCTAGTAAGTACAACTAAAACAACCAAGTATTTAAAATACCTCTGTTCTTACTAAAGATTCCTTAAATGGCATCCAGCGGGGCACTGCAGCACAGTAGGAATCAGACAAGTTTTATTTAAAGTTGGATAAGTAACTTATTCTTTATAAGACTGTTGATAAATGCTATGAATTTTCATATTTTTAACTAAAAATGGGTATATACATGCAGATTTCTCATGAATGTGAAATAGAAACCCAGAGTACTGCAGTGTACATGAGAAAGCTAAGCTTAATTCATAAATATAATATTGTGAGCTCTGTGTTGAAAATGACAGGTTACAAAAACTGAAGTTTTACAAGCCTCAAGTTAGTTAATAAAATAAAGTAACTGGGAAGTGTAAAGTTGAAGGGACCCAAGGATAGAGTGTCTATGGCCCTTTGAAGAATATCAATTAGAACTTCTGAAGCCCACACTGAATTTCTGAATATGTCACTTAAATGAAAATCCATTATGTTTTTTCTGGTAAAACTTTTGGAAAAAAAAATCATACTAAACAGCTAGTGTAGCAATAGTAGTTGCCATTACTTGGTCAGTGAACAGCCCTAATTAATTACTCACAGTCTCTTTGAATTTTATTTTAATATAGAAGCCCAGTGAGATGTAGTTGTTCTTGTTAAAACTGTTACTAGGAATTTTGGCACAGGCTTTCTAAACCTATATTAAATGAGAAAAGAAAATAAGTAATACTACAAAAATAAGTAATATAATAAATAAATTCAATTTTGTAAGTACAGAAAAAGGTCTAAAGTACAAAATAGAAAATTTTTGTTTGTTCTGTTCTTTTGGTACTGGTAATTCAATCCAGTGTGCTTATCCACTAAGCTACATCTTCAGCTTCTTTTATTTTTTATTTTGAGACAGGGTCTTGCCAAGTTGTATAGGTCCTTACTATGTTGCTAAGTATGGCTTTGAACTTGCAAGCCTCATGCCTCAGCATCCTGAGCAACTGGGAGTACCAGCAGGCACCACTGTGCCTGGTCAAAATAACAAATTTTAATAGAGTACATTTTATTGGAAAGAATAGCTTCAGTAAAGTGTTGAGAACCAGTACCAATGAAAGCATATTCTCTGATGACAATGTAATTAAATTAGATATAAACTAATAAAATGTGTACATGCCTATAAATATAAATATATGACTATTAATAATAATCCATTTACTGCTACATTTCCAGAAGAGCCTCCAAGTTCCAGTTTCTACAAATAAGTTCTACTTAATACACAATTAACAAATAATCCTTATGTATGTTAAGTCTAAATAGAACAAAAGAAAAACCTTTATGATTTAACCATAGCTTTCCAGATAAAGATATATTAAGAGATAAAAAAATTTGAGAACATTTTATGTAAGAATTTAGCTAAAAGTCCAAAATAAGTTATTAAATAACAAAATCTAGTGGTGCATAGACAACATAATCAATTAAAATTCATCCCAAAATAGAAAAGTTCTATTAATCATGCCACTTATTACATGAATAGCCTAAAGAAAAAGAAAGAGAGAAAGATGAAAGAAAGAAAGAAAGAAAAAGAAGGAAAGAAAGAAAGAAAGAAAGAAAGAAAGAAAGAAAGAAAGAAAGAAAGCAGGAAAGAAAGAAAACTTCCATGTAAATGAAGAAACTATTTGGTGAGGTTAATATTTTTCATGGAAATACAAAATAACTTAAAATGCTAAGATTATATAGTATTTCCCTTAACTTAATAAAATTATCTATTTAAAAAAATCCACATGTAATGTTTCTTCACCTACTTTACAGTTTCTCCATTCTATATATGTACATATATATGCACCTACACACACTTTGTAGTTTCTCCATTACTTCCAAGATAAGAGAGAGAGAGAGAGAGAGAAAGAGAGAGAGAGAAAGAAAGAAAGAGAAAGAGAGAGAGAGAGAGAAACATAGGTCTGCACATTTTAATTTCCACACAAAAACAAGGATGTAGGCTACCCTTGGAACCGCTCAATATAATACTTGTTGTCTTGACACATAATATAAGAGAAGAAGAAAAAATTAACTGGTATCATTAGAATTGTGAATCTAATATCTAATTATTTTTTGAAGATATCATGATAATTTCCATCAAAAATGTGAAGAACTGTATGAAAAATTGTTAAAACTATCAATAAAATTTCATGTTATATAGAAATAAAGATGAAAAGATCAATATTATTCTATTAAAGTGGAAAATCAAAGAGAAACTAGAAATCATTCATTACAGCAACAAAAGTTCTTTAGAAATTTATCTAGCAAAGAATGATTGGGCCTTAATGGAAGAACTCTAAAAAAACCTATATGGATCTAATGTAAGACCTCCCTAAGTGAAGACATATCTATCTATCTATCTATATATATATATATAGCTAATATGACTTAACCTCATAAATATAGTGGTTGTCCCAACTTGCCATACAATTAATGAAATTATGACTAAAATAAAAAGAATTATTTTGAAAGAATTTGAGAATTTAAGGACAGCACAAAGCTTTATGTAAAGGATGGAATGTTTAGTAAATGTTGTGGGGAAGTTGGTTCATTATATAAAGAACACAAAATGTTACTCAAAGAGATTAAAAATTTAATGTGAATCGGGAAACTCAAAGACAAATAAAAGAGAATGTAGAAAAAATAAATAGAAATAAAGGAAAAAAATTGATTCCTTGCTTAAGAGAATTTCTGTTGAAAGACATTGAAAGTATATATGATATAGGAAAAAGCTTATGGTTTAAATTCATATGTTATAATTTATGTCTCTCTGTGTATATTGTAGCAAAGGAAACGTTAACAGAGAAGTGACAAACTGGAAGAAAATACACTGTCAGAAGCATAAAGCTGACAGGAAAAATGAAAAATAGAACACCTCTTAAAAGAGATAGGAAATCTAGTAGAAACAAAGAAGCATGATAATTCTAATGCAGTTCCTTTGAGTACTAAGCAAGATGTATCATATCTTTGGGAATCCTTCCTACATCTAATCAAGCAAGATGCAGCAAATTCAAGGAAGGCAGAAAACCCAGAGAAATGCAATAGCTCATTAAAGGGGTCAGCTTCTGAGCCACATCCTGGTATGTGTAACATGCTAATATCCAATAATGTCAATATTTCAGCTAATCAATTATTACCTTTTATGTTCAGGGTTTTTCTTTCTAAGCCAATAATTAAAAGGTTTTAATTTTAATCTTAGACCATCATTCTCAATTCTGGAACAGAGAGGACTTTTGTCAGCACTTTGACGTATCTGGCATTAAATCAACTTCCTCCACATCCAACAGTCCTCAGTATTCCAGGACGCAAATTCATATAGCACATTTACAAAGGTGCCAGGGGCTTGGATGACAGACCTTTTAAAAATATATAATTATATGTAGTAAAATCCCAGCAATTGGGACTTAGCCAAGAGAAATACAGATTAGGAAATTTTCTAGTGTAGACGGAACAGCTCAAGATGCTTAACACTACTATATACTGTCTGCACATTTTAATTACAAATCCAATGATTTAATACACAGTCTTTTGTTTTAGGTAACTAAGACTTATACTTTCAGCACTTCTAAATGAGGTAAAGAAAAAAAACATGATTTTAAAACAAATAACACTCCTAATTGCAAACCACTACTGAAAAGTAGAACAGTGAGAGGGCTGAAAGCCATATTGTTGTGTTTGTTAAAGGGAGATATTCACTTGGAATTAAAAAAATCTGATCTGTACCCAGGGAATGTGCTTAGTTCAGAAATCCATTTTGTTGATTGATTTGGCAATCAGTGATTATCTTTGTCACCTTCAGTCACAGGTCATTTTACAGTCTTCTTCTGTGAATTGGGTAAAATTAAACATCTACAAAGACTCAAGGTATTGATTGTCTTACATCCCAAAGGTAGGGAAGTGAAACCACCCAAAACCAATTTCTCTAAAAACCTCAGCTCCCTTGAGGTTGTTGCATTCAGATACTTACTACCACCTTGTTAGGTTTGTATATGATTTCAGTGTGTCCTTAAAAGTTTCAAGGAAGCTTGGTTTCCAATATGGCAATGTAAACAGGTTGCGGATCTTTCAGAAGTAAAAACTAGTGGGAGGGAATGAGGCTGTAGAAAGCTTCACCCTTGGAAGGGATTCAAGTAGTAGTTCTTGTACTTAACTCAACCTTGAGTTACTTCTCAAGGTTGTTTTAAAAAGAGGTTTTTTCTTTTTCTTTCTTTCTTTTTTTTTTTTTAAAAAAGGAAGTTCTTATTTAAAAAAAGAAGGTTGTTATAAAAAGAGCAAGCCTAATCTCTTCCCTTGATTTGGCTTCCTGACTTGCCATTTGATCCCTTCTGTATGCATTCCTGCCATGCTGCCATTTGCTGTGAAATGATATGAAAAGGGAGCCACTGAAAGAACCATTGCCATAGCTGTTGAACTTTCTATCTCCAACAATGAGCTAAATAAATCATTTTTTCTTTTCAACTACTCAGCCTCAGGTATTGTACTATAGCAACAGAAAACAGACTAATATACAACCTATATTCCTTCTTACTAATATCTGCAGATCTCCTCTTTTATCTATCTTTTCACTGCATGTCACCTGTTTCATGCCCATGCTTTAACAAACCTAGATCTTATGATCTCTTACTTAATCTCTCCTCCTTAATGATTTAAAACACACAACACACACACACACACACACACAAATAAAATCACACTTGAGTAGCTGAATATTGCTGGAGAAAAGCACACAACCACAATTACTGAAGATAAACTAAACACATAAATACAAAAGTCTAATGGCACTTAACAATGTCTAACAAACCAATTATACTTCCCTAGTACAAATGCTTTCCCATCCTTCATAAAGAATATTTCTCATCTTCCTTCCACCTAAACCTCTTTTTCATTCCAACTCCTACAGCTGAATATTGCATCCTATTTCCTTAAAAAGGAAAAGAAAAGAAAAGAAAAAACAGAAATAATCTAACAGTTGCAGACACTTTGGTGCCAGACATCTCAAGTCCTTGCACAGTTCCTGAATTTATCCCCTGGCTACTGCTGCCTTCCACACTTTGCTCCTATGACATCATGTTTTTATATTACCTGACTCTTTTCTGAGATGTCTTTAGCAGAACGACATACTTCTTAGGTGATTTCAGCCAGTAATTCTAAAATTTCAGCTAGTAACTCTAAAATCTCTGTCTCTAATCCTGACAATATTGCTGAGACATTAAGACTCCTGATAACTACATTGTGCTAATCAGATTTTATATTCATAAATATAAATATTAAAATATTCACAGATGCTACAAAACTGTGGTCTTGAGGTGAGTTAGCCTCTCAAAAATCTCAAAGGATTATTGCACAGATCAAATAAATTAACATATGTAAAGAACTTAGACTAGAGCCTACTACATAGTAAAACTTCAATACTTTAAGTATTCTTATTAAATACATTATTTCAAATAGATATTTAAAAATTTTAATTGATGTTATCAAGTATAGCAATTATACCTGATTTGAGGGTAGAACCATAGAATACTTGTCCTTTATTTTTGTAGGGGCTGGGGATGTGGCTCAAATGGTAGTGCATACATTGTGCTGCGTTCGATTCTCAGCACCACATACAAATAAAATAAAGATGTTGTGTCCACCGAAAACTAAAAAATAAATATTAAAAAATTCTCTCTCTCTCTCAAAAAAAATCAATAAATCTCAACTGTCAAATTTGTATACCTAAAATCATTGTAGTAAATAAAAATTTCAATTTAATGTTATTTTAAAGAAATATATATTAGGATAAAAAAACTTTCTCCTTGATTCTTGTTATAGCAACCAGGGAAAACTCTTGAAAGCCTAGGATATTATGATTAAATCTCAATGAGATTTCTTGTTTACTTAATTCAGCCTTAGGAAGAAATCAAATTTTCCACATAAGAATTTGAAGAACTGTAGTAATAAGTAATATAATAAACAAAAATTGACTTCTGCATTAAAAATGTGGCTCAGAAATAATTAGAAAGTGACTTAATGTGGTTCAGAGCAGACAACCCCCCAAATTTGGTACCAAGCTTGGCATTTGGGAAATCAGCAGAATAGGAAGGTCTTTCTGACCTTCTCACCCTTTTCTCCTGAAGCACACCATAAAGGAATTCTCTGGCCTTCCTCTCTTAACTGCATAATAAGACCCTTATTCCTGACATATAATCCCTATACCAGAGTAACACATTAGGAATAGAACATCCTAATCCTCAAAGACACAAGGATGCCAAGAAAAATTTGAACAAACAGGCTTGATCAATTCCTCTTGGCTTATTACCACTATGAAATGCTCTTTTGTCTGCCTCCAATCATATTTTTCTACATCTGTTATGTTATGGTTTGGATATGAGGTATCCCCTAAAAGCTCCTGTTAATACAGAAATATTTAGAGGTAAAATAATTGGATTATGAGACCTACTTAGTCCATCCTAATTTGAATGGTCAGGGTGGTTACTGTAGACAGGTGGGTCATGGCTGGAAGAGATGGGTCACTGGGGTGTGCTTTAGAAGGATACATCTTCCCTGTGGCCTCTTCTCCCATCCCATGGCCCCTTCTCATGACCCACCATGAACTGAGCAGCCTTCCTCCATCATTCTCTTCTCCCATGATGTGACACCTCCCCTTGGCCCAGAGTGATGGAATCAATCATTTATGTGATCAGGGACAGATAGATTTGAGAGGTGGGAACATGAGATTAAGGGAATAAATCTGTAAGAGCAGGTTCCAATTAGAGCTAATCAGCTCAGGCCAAAGCCACTTAGAGTTGTCATGGCAGTAGGAACTCAGTCTGATATCCAGCTGTCATTCAAAAGTCAAAAGGTGGACCTGTGTGGAACTCTTTGGAAACTTGCCTGGGAACCCCCAATAAAAGTGGAGGGCAGGAGAGGTTCACTGTCCTTCTGAGAGGACCCACTGACTCACTTATCCCTTTCCCCCTTTCCTAACCCTTCTAATAAATTCATGCCTGTTACTCTGAGAGAGCTCTGAAATCTTTCTGACTTGATTGCAAAAACTGGAGTTTGAAGGAGCGCATTTATACTTCCTCAGTTTCCAAGAAGACCCCAGCCCCGTAACATATGGACTGAGACTTCTGAGGCCAAGGGCCCCAAATAAACATGCTTTTTATAAGTTATTCTTGTGGGGTATTTGGTCACAGCAACAAGTAACTGACGAAAATAATTCACTTCAAGAAACTTTGTTTTTAAGAAATGCACAAGTTTTCCTGTTTTGTTGGTTCTCTATTTCTGAAGGTTTCCATGTCATGTAAAATTTGTATTAAATAAACCTGTATGCTTCTCTCTGCCTAACCTGTATTTTGTTATGAGGGTCTCACCATGAATCTAGCAGTAGGTAAGAAATGTTTTTCCCCTACAAATTCAAATTTTCATTCACATTTAGAATTTGGAGTTTACGCTAACAAATATTATTCCATATAACTTCTCATGAGGTGGATCTATATAAAAATAAACATGTTAAAACTTTATGAAATTTTTTTGGGACAGTAACTTTTTGTTTCATGTAGAGTACATGAGATTCAATTTTATAAGTTGAAACTAAACAGTATGCTCCTAAGTATATGTATTCATTTTGAACCTTTATTTTGAAAAGCTTAAAATACAAGGAAAATAAATAGCAATTACCTTAAAAATTAATAGCAGCAAAAAGTTAAAAGCGTAAGTTTTTAAGACATTATCTCCAAATCATAATTAGATTTTTTTAAACTAATTATTTAAATGATGTCAATAAGAGCAATTACAAACAGTAGAATTTTACCTCACAAATAATTTGGGGACAGATGAATTATAATAATTAAATGTTTCAATTTTCATAAGACTTCATTAAATTTTCATTTTGTAGATATATCCATAGTAGTCTATTAACAATAGAAAATTAGACTCAATTTTTAAAAAAACTTTTTCAGAGATTAGAAATTAGAATGATAATTCTTTCAGGAAAACAATACTCATTTTTTTTGTTGTTGTTGTTCAGGGATTGAACCCAATAAAGGGTCTTGTTGAGTTGCTTAGGGCCTCTCTAAACTGCTGACTTTATGAATGGCTTTGAATTCTCCATCCTCTTGTCTCAGCCTCCTAGGCTGCTGGGATTACAGGTGTGCGCCACCATGCCTGGCTCAACTAATTTTTTATTAACATAATGTAGGGGTACTCATTTTTAATGAAACATACAAGTAGTATATGCTCATTATACTAAATTCTGAAAACTCAAAAGGGCAATGCTCTCATAAAAAATAAACATTTAGTCTTTGTCTCTGTTGCCTGGTAAAGAGCTCCTAAAACCATTAGAATCTCAAGTGCCTTTTGAATGCTAATGAGATAACTCAAGGTGTGTTCGTGGGTGGAGGTGGACTGCTAAGTACTAGTCTCAGTTCAAGCCACCACTGAAGGGTTAGAACTTGCCACCTATCTCCAGTCCCCCATGTCTCCCTTAAATTCCCACTCCATGACCAGGTAAGAGAGGGGAGCAGGAGATAGTGTACAATAATCTGTGGCCAATAGTTTAACCTCTCATGACTAAAATAAAAAGAATTCCTATAAAAATGCCAAAGGATGGGATTTGAGGAGCTTATGGATTGACAAACATATCCATGAGCCTGGGAAAGAGAGGGCATGCAAGTTGGCCCTCTTCTGCCATACAGTGCTGTATACACTTTTTCCATTTGACAGTTCCTGAGTTTCATTTTTTTTTTTTAAATAATAAAACTGTACTCTTGAGGACGGCATGTTCTGTGAGTTGTTCTATTGAATTATTGAACATGAAGAGTGTTGATGGGGACTCCTAATTTATAAAGTATAACCAAAAGTGTGGGTATGCTGGGCACCTCATTTGCAATAGGTGTCGGAAGTGAGGGCAGTCTGTGAAGCTGAGCCCTTAACTGTGGATTCTGTGCTAACTCTGTGAAAGTTAGTGTCAGAACTGAATTGAACCCTTGGACATCTAGTTGGTATTGGTGCACTGGTTGCTGTGTGGAAAAATGACATGTATTTGGTACCTTAAGTGGTGATGGGAAATATCACGCAAATACATAAAAATGAGTATATGAAATGGCATATTATGATGACACTAAGTTATTACCAACTTTTTAGTACAATTCTATTTAGTCTATTTTCCACATATATAACTATTTCTCTGAAACAAAAACATTCACTTATATCTAAAAATTATATTAGCTCACAACCATCTTATAAATTATGCTTAATACAATTTTATAAAATATTGCTTTTTATTTTATATTTTGGAAGAGAGCTAAATAAAATATTTTAAGGTATCAATATTTATCTGATCATTACTTGAAGGAAAAGGAATTTTGTGACTTAGAATTTTTTAATATTTTTTTCCAGTTGTAGTTGGACATAATACCTTTATTTTATTTATTTATTTTTTTGTGGTGCTGGCTTAGGATCGAACCCAGAGCCTCGCATATGCCAAGTGAATGATCTGCTGCTGAGCCCCAGCCCCAGCCCCAGCTTAGTAATTTTTTTGGTGATATTCTGCAAACTTATAACTTATTAATTTTATTTCTTAAATTCATAAAATTATACAAAAAAGTTACTAAATATGCTTGCATGTAACAGATTTGTATTTGCTAACAAGGTCTTTGGACTTTTACAAACTATTATTTGTATAATACAAATATACACATATGCAAATATGTGCATGTATTCATACATATATAATACTGATATAAGTAGATTTTATAATCAGAACATTAATTTTATAAACATTACATATATATTAACATATAAAATTGAAAGCAAAAAAATAAAGAAGTGAAAACAATATTGTAATAATTATATTTTCAAGCCTACATAACTTTGTTTTCTAGGCAGATAAATGTTTATGAACATACTGAGCACTTATTATTTATGAGTCATGATAATTTATTTCATTATTGTAAAAGAAAACATCTGCTAGTTAATGAGTTAGCAGTACTCAGTCATAATATCATCACATAATAGATGAAGTGTTCTGCCTGTGCTCCTTATTGAAGAACAGCCTCCACTATACGCTTTATCCCATCTTCCCTTGCCTATTTAAATTGAAAATTAATTAAATTTAGATATTATGCAACTTTCTTCACTCTTCATGATCAACAAATATTCTATTCTTATCAAATAAAGGAATAGGCTATAATACATCTCATGCTTAAAAACTAACCAATAAACAAAACACCTTCCTGTACCTGACATCTTTCTCCAGCTATTACATTTCTGAGCTCTTATTTATAGAAAAAGGCTTGAAAAAAGTTGTCTTTGTGTTTTTTAACTCCTCTCCTCCCTTTTCCCCTGGAATTCACTCATATAAGGCTTCACAAGCTTTACCAAAACAGCCTTCGTCAAGTTCACCAAAGACCTCCATGTTACCAAATTCAGTGGTCAAGACTAAACTCTCATCTAATTTGAAAACTTGATTCACTTACCTTCCAAGATCTCTTGCTTTCTTCCTCTATATCAACTGCTGCTACTTCTGAATCCACTGTGCAGGTTTGGCATCTCTAAGATCTCCATAAATTGAAGTGCCAAAGTGTTACACTCTATGGTCCTCTTATATTCTGGGTCTACTCTCAATCCCATTATCTTAACTAGCCTCGGCATTTTAAAATAAAGTCTACTCTATCCCATTCTTCCAAGGTTGTAGGCAGTAGCAGATTCTTCATGGATTTGAGGAATAGTCAAAGAGAGGATTTGAAGAATTAGAAAGAATTTGGATGTGTCGACTAGAGCATACACGTGGCTTTATGTGAGGCCCCACACAGTATAGAATCCAGCTGAGAGTAGGGAGAGAAGGAAAATAAGCAATGAACCAGGAGATACATCTTGGCACTGAAGCCTCAAAAGTTGAATTCACACCTGTCTGTCTTAATAGTTTTTAAATGTCTATCTGTCAAAAAGGGAGGTTAATACTTGTTTTAATTATTGTTATTTAGTTTCCTAAGCTACATAATTTATGATGATGTCCCTATCCCACCCAGAGGCACTGACCTAGTCTCCTTTGCCAGATCTTTGTCTTCCTAGACTCCCTTACAGTAGGGAGTCATGTGATTCAGACTTGTGATGCCAGTAAGGGTGTTTGGAAGAAGTTTCTACCTTGACCATACATCAGTGAGAAAAGAACATAAGAACTTGTTTTCTTTTTTTCCTGTCTTTGAAAACAGCTGCTGAACGATATGTTACCTGGAGCTGAAAAAGTCATCTTTGGACCACAGGATGACACAATAAATGGCAAAGCCAACATGCTGAAGATGATCAAAGCCTGTAAGGGCATAGGTTCTTGCTGCCATTATTGAGCTTTGGAGTCAACTCTAGAACAACCTCTCCTTGGATTTCATGTTCCATAAATCATCCTTACGATTTAGGTATTTATATTTTCAGAAGTAATCATCTCAACAGATACATACTTTCTAGTGACTAGTAAGAGGAACTCATTGAGCTGGAAAATCATTGCAATTTTTTTACTATATATGTATACCATTTTCACTATTTTATGTTCTTGAAACCATCTCACTTTTCTTATTT
The DNA here is from genome assembly GCF_048772815.1 of Callospermophilus lateralis. NCBI lineage: Eukaryota > Metazoa > Chordata > Mammalia > Rodentia > Sciuridae > Callospermophilus > Callospermophilus lateralis. The sequence goes on along the minus strand of NC_135312.1, from coordinate 46,494,783 downwards.
TAATGTTTTAAAAGGAAATATATAACTGCCATAAGTAAAAATACAGAATAATTTAATTTGCCAATTCAGAAAGTAATAAAGATGTGTAAAATGAAGTCATTTTTGAAAATAGGTAAAACATAGCAACTCTAAGTACAAAAAGTTAAAATTTATACACTGAGGACTCCAAGTTGTATCTCTAGCTTTCATTACTTCTACTGCCTACTCAACATCTGCACTAAGATATCTAGTAAAGTTACTTGATAAAAAAAAAAAAAAAAAAAAAAACCTGTTCCTTCTGTAACTGCACTTCCATCATGATTTTCCTCATATCAGCAGTAACTTAATTAGTTTCCCAGGCTAAAACCATTGAAGTCCACTCAATTTTTTTTCTCTTAGGGTTTATATAAAATCAATGAATGAAATTTATAAGTTCTATCTTCATAATTTTGGTACTTTTAGGAGCTAAGAGTTTAGTTCAGTGGTAGATGACATGCTCAGCATATCAGGGGACCTGGGTTCAATTTGACCAGGACACCACTGTCCCCTCAAAAGGAACACTTCTGATTTATGAAATAAATGAATGAACAATTAAATATAAAATTCAAATCCACATTCCTACATTAAAAATTAAGTAAAATATATGAATAATAAGGAACACAAATATGATTTAATTGCAACTATTCTCAGACTTCTTCCACTCTTCTGAAAATTTATGCTTAACTATTTTCAGGGGAAAAACTATAGTCTAATGAATTGGTAATTCAGACTAATTCTGATTTTCAAGCTTTCTTAGTTTGTACATTCCTGGTGGAATATAAAAGTAATCTGAGTACAAGCCCTATTAAAAGAACAAAGGGGCTGCTCATTTTTATAGTAGCATTATTTACAAGACATTTCCCCCTTAGGTGTTCTTTCAGTTTTTCTCATCCTTAGACAGCAATTACTCTCCTATATCTGATATCAACCTAATTATTTTTGAGAAAATTTAAACAATAGTTGGGTATCAAGTTGTGGTGCACAACAGTTCCAGTGTACCTATGGCACTTATCCTTCAAACTGTTTTTCTCAAATGTCAGCTTTCAGTTTATGAATAGAGGGATGCATAAAATACTGATTCCTAGAAATATAGGAATTTTAATGCATCTTAACAAAACCCCTAAAAAACAGACCAGTTTTTTTTATACTTTAGGATATTGAAAACAAAACAAAAACACCAAAAAGTGCACACTGCACTGAGAGACTGGCAATACACCTGCTGAATACACAGTCTTGTGAATCAGTGGTTGAAACTGTTTCCCCCCCCACCAAAGTAGTGATGGTTAAATGCTTGTAAAGGCTGAATTTAAGGTAATCACCAAAGAACTAGCTATCCTAGAAAGGTCTCAACTTGTTTGAAGCAACTTAGTGATGTCATAACAATCCAAAGAACTACAGTGTTGTTTGGATCATATCACTCTTCAAATATGCCTGATATTTATGATAATATTAAGGTACATTTCCAGTGATGTGCAGCCACCCAGCAAGAAAATGAAAGAACATCAGGAGAAAAGTGGTAAAAAACATTGTATTCACTTTCAGAATCCTCTTAAAGTCTATTTTATCTTATAATAATGAATAAAGTTGGTTAGACTTTTGGCTCTGAGCACTAAGGAATTCACAGAATATATCAGTATTGAGAAGAATGTTTGATTAAAATCAGGTAAACACATTTTCGGTGTATCATGTTCACTTAATTTTTTTAGGAGAGGTAACAATTTTTAAGCAGCATTTCTAAATATTTAAAATAATTAGAAGTCTGTGAAATTTTAATTTTAATTTGTAGTTGTGAGGGTGAAACAACCTATAAATAAAATCAATTATATAGAGAAGTTAGCAAATTTTTAGAAGTTTGCATGGACTATTTTGAGCTCCATTTTTAAAGAACAAAATCAATATTTCAAAAAGTTTTTTCAGTAGCTAATAGTTTAATAAGAATGTCCTAATTTTTTTTCTCAAAATTCATCTGGAAAACTATGAAGATAAACATTTTTATCAACTCCAACTCCAAACTAGATTTACTGTTTTCAAAAGAGTTGGAACTTTTTTAGGTTATTACTCTCAGTACAGTTTAAAGACAATTTTGAATGTAGCCTACATATATACTTACATAAAGGCTATCTATATCTTTTTTAAAAGTTTGTTTGTTTTAATTAGGTATGTATGACAGTAGAGTGCATTTTGATTCATTGTACACAATTACAGCACAACTTTACATTTCTATGTTTCTACACAATGTAGCATCACATCATATGTGCAGTCATACATGTACCTAGGGTAATGATGTCCATCTCATTCCACCATTTTTCTTGCCCCCATGTACCCTCCCTACCCGCCTCCCCTTTGCCCAGTCAAAGTTCTTCCATTTTTCCCATGCCTTCCCTCTCCCCATTATGGATCAGTATCCACTTATCAGAGAGAACATTCATCTTTTGGTTTTTTGGGATTGGCTTACTTCGCTTAGCATGATATTCTCCAACTTCATCCATTTACCTGCAAATGTCATAATTTAATTATCTTTTAATGCTGAGTAATATTCCATTGTGTATATATATCACAGTTTTTTCTCCATTCATCTAATGAAGAAAATCTTGATATATTAATATGAATGAAAAATATAAGCATTAAAATACTCTTATAAGAATGTTGTATTTTTCAAGATTATGTTTATTTGCTTTTCTGCCTTCATTTCTTTAGATCCCAAACACCTTAACTCCATAACTTATTAATGTAATATTCATCAAGCTGAATTATTTCTGACTTAATTGTTTCTACCAACATTTAGAAACACAGTCCTCAAAGTAAAGGTTACCTTCTTAATAAATAGAGTAAGTTATGGGTATTGTTAAGGCTTAAAATTTCTCTATTTGTCCCTGAAGCTATTCAAAAGCCTTCTTAGATTTATTTACATGTGGCAGGTGTCCAAGCTCACAGAGGATGCTTTTCCCCCCTTCCTTTCAGAACTATCTACAGAGCCTGCTATTTATTAATCAAATGAGCATTTCACCCCTGGAGCCAATTCTTTCATAATAGGATAAGTTTGTCTTAAAAACATAAAGCATCATATCATGCATAATTTTTAATGACACCATATGGTAAACAAAGCTAGTCATATTCTAATGGGATATTGAAGGGAGTGTGAGTAAAGCTTCACTGTGAAAAATACAAAGAAACAAAGGGAGCAGAGTATCCAAATGGAATGGTTAAAAATAAGCAAATCATCCTATATGAGTACCAAATTAATGCTTTACCTATGTGTGACATTTAATATCACAAAACTCTACAAAATGGATATACTTATTCCCAATTCAGAGTAGAAACTGACTGAGGGTGTGATAGAATTTGCCAAGGTCATACAACCATCATAGGATGGAAAAGAAATTCAAACCCAGGTGGGTCAGATGCTTAAGATCCTATTTCAAAATAAAATAAAAGGGCTGGGGATATAGCTCAGTGGTAGTGCACATCCCTGGAATGCATAAGGATGTGGGATTAAATCCCAGTACTGTTAAGAAAAAATGTTTTAAATATTTTTAACAATAAATGTGGGTAATTACAGAAAGTACTTTTAAAGGTAAATATCAAGTATTCTAGAAGCTTCTTATAAATTCAAGTTTTACATGTCATCATACATGTAAACATATAAGTTAGTTAATTCCATCTGGCAACAATTCATTAATTGTTTTGTTCATATTTACATACATTATTTTTAATTAGGTTAGATTTTAGCTATAATCACTGAAAGCTCCAATTTCAATCTGTGAGAAACTCAACTAGAAAATTCAAATGAATTACCTCTTTCCCCTAAGTATAATTACTTATTCTGATGAAGAGAGACAAATGACATGTAAGCAGTCAGCAAATGGACATGTGTTATTCAACTTAATTACTTTTTTAGATAAACCTGAGATTTGGTATACTTTATTTCCTTTGTAATCATGTACTATCATACTTCACTCTATTGTTTATTTTATTTGAGAGTATATCATTAATATAGCAATGAGTCAGCAAAACAAATGTTCTCTATTAACATGAAAGGAATTTATTATGATGACCCTGAAGTTAGTTTAGAATAAAGGAATAATCATGTTATTTTTGTAAAGAAAGAAATAATATCTAAATTTCTTTGGCTAAACAGGAGTCAGTCATGCATAGTGTCAGGGAAGAAAACATCAATAGAGAAACAGCAGAAATCAGACTTGGGCAAAAGAGAGCACACCTAGAGCAGCCAAAGGTCCATGGTACAAAATGAAGGTAAAGAAGAAAGGGGTACCAGATTAGGAAGGCTCAATAACCTGTGTTGGGACTGTGGACTTTAAGAGTAATGGGACTCTTTGAGGAGATTTACCCCAAATACTTGCATGATTAGATTTAATGTTTTCAAGAGATCTCTCTAGCTAGTGAGAGTAGGAGCAAGAATCTGAGTAGAGAAATTAGACCATTGCCATGATGTTGCCAAAGAAGAGAGTAGCTTAAAGCAAATGCTAACAAGAAAAAATAAGGAGAAACAAGAATATTTTAGATAAAGGAGGTGTGTGTGTGTATGTGTGTGTGTGTGTGAAAGAGAGAGAGAGAGAGAGAGATAGAGAGATAGAAAGAGAGAGAAATTATCAAGAGCAATAAAGATTTGATGAATGAATTATTTTAGAAAGACTTCCCAAAGACCTTATATTTGAAGTTTTTTCTTCAATATACTGAACAAGGTGGTCCATGTTGTTCATCACTTTACAAAAATACATTTAAAAAACTAAAAATAAAAACCAAAAATAACGAAAACAAACTTTTATGCCCTTTCATGTTTACTAAATAATAAAAAGTAAAGATTTACAGGTAAAATAAAACTTTATCTTTAAAACACTCACACAGCACTCATATCATGTCCAAACACATTTTATATAGATAATTTTTCTTGTTAAAAAGTATAGATTTTATGTTTTGGCTAATATTTAAAATTATTTTTATTCTTAAATACTAATTTTCTTCTTGGTTGTATCCTTTTGATTTCTTTCCAACCAATTCTTACAGAGTTAATAAAAAGTATTTAAGAAAATGAATTATCCTTCAGAGTTTGGAAAATGCCTTTCAAATCTCTCTTCGGTAATTCCCCTTAACCTGCAGAAGACCATCTTTCTTACTTTTTTGATGAAAGTAGGTAGAAATTCCTTAAGTTACTCACAGTCCTACACTGTTCTACTACAGAACCACATCTGTTTTTATTTATTTCGTCCATTCTCAGTGGAAGAAGTCTCTCCTAGTTTGGTGGAAGTGTTCTTCCTGGAATACAGCTGGAGTGGAAATGCTCTTTCATGGTTCTAGATGCATACCCTACATTAACTCAAGTCATAACTACAGTGATTCCATTACTTCCTTGCTTATATTCTTAACCTTCCTCAATGGTTCTTTCTCATCAGTATATCCTTATTCATGTTTCTTCCATCTAAAATCATTCTCTATACTCCAACAACTATCCGATTTCTCTCCTTGTCAAATTTTTGAGAAGCATCATCAGAACCTCTTTATATTCCTCTGTTCATTTGATAATCAGTTCACTTTCATTATTGTACCATTGTGAAGATGAAAAGAAGACTCAGCAAAGCTAAACACTTTCCAGATGCTATAAAAAAGCAAATAATTTAGAATTCAAATCAAGATATTCTCATTTAAGGTTTTATTTTGCTGTATGATATAAAGCTTGATGCCATCAATGCCATTAAATGTAATTATTGACTTTTGTGTATTTGACTGCTCTTTTAAACATTAATATCAACCCACATTACCCAAATAAATGCACGTAAATGATGAACAAATTAATCCTTTAAAATGTTTGTCCGTACAGAGCACAAGTTCTAAAGTTCAGGGTAAGTTAAGGTCTTTACCTTTCCAAAACTGGACAAAAAGTTAAGAAATTCCTAAAAAGAATACTTGAAGAATAGGTCAAAAATGAGTCAATTTTCTAATTTTTAACCTGACAGAATGTTACATAAATATCAAAGTTCATTAACTTCTTTCTGAGAGTACTTTAAAAAAATAAATGATAATTATTGTTTTTAAAATGTAATTTATAGCAATTTGAGAAAAGTATGATGCAATAAAGAAAATATATTTTATGTGGCTATTTAACTTATCTAAATTCAGTAGGAACAGTGAGTGTATGAAACTAACACTGTATTTTAGAAAGAAAGTTTAATTGCACATAATTCAATAATATTATGATGATTATCTCAACAAACCAAAATTATAAATTACAAAGGTTACTAATCCTAGTAGATAAATCCTAGTTTGTGCCATGATTTTTTATTTTTCCACTTAATATCAATAAATTTATCACTGACACATTTAGTGTATTATGCTTTCCTATAAACACTCATTGAGGAACAGCTATACGGATCAGAAACTATGTCAGAAAGTGAATGTAGAAAGATGGAAAATGGGTAACATAACTGCTGTCTGAAGTTGTTTAAGGATAACGTCAATAGCATACAAAAGTCACAACTGATCTCACAAAACTTCTCAAAGGATATTCATTTAATGAAATTGTTTATCTAAATTAATACACAATATAGGCAAATTATGTGAAATGCAATTTGAACTTATGATATCAAGGATAAATGGCTAATGCACATCTCAAAATTACTATCTTTTTCAAATGTTGGGAACTCTAAGCAAAGTTGAATTTTTTTGCTATGCTAGGAATTCTACTATTTTTTCTTAGAAAATGTAAACCAGCTACTTTTTGTGTAAATCAAATTCTCGGTAGTGTTAAAAAGTAAGGTAAACATTTTCATATCTCTACATGGTTAGGACTTTCTGAGCATAGAAAATGGAATTCAGTATAAAGGACAAAGTTTGAAAATGAAAAGATGATTGAACAGAAAGAAACTTCTGGAGAGAGTTACCTTCTAGGAAGTTGCATTAATATTTCAAAGAGGATAAAGCACTAAGCCATATCTTTATATTTCAAAGAAAAGGTTGGGCATCCCTATTAGAAAATCCAAAATCTGAAAGCTACAAAATTCAAACATGATGCACAAAAATTTTCAGATTTTGGAGTACTTTAGGTTTTTGACTCAGATGAGGGACTTTCAACTAGTGAAGTCTATGAAAATATTCCAAAATTTGAGAAACTTCAAAATCTGAAACATTTCTGTTCCCAAACATTTCAGATTAGGGATCCTCAATCTCACTTGTTTACATTTAGGATGTTTCTCTCCCTCCCTCAGGAGAGGGGTACAACTAATTAACCGCTCCTATTTAAACAGCAGATTCATAATTTCAGGGGTTTTCTCCTGTGGTGTAAAATTTCCCCTTCTGATACCTGTAGGAACCACCATCCTGACCTGGACATGTTGCCCTAAAGGAGAATGTGGAGTCCAGAGTAAACAATGCACTATTGCTCTACAAAATCACAGTCTGGCCTGTTCTAGAAGCTTTCTGCTTGTTTTCAGGACAAAGTGAATATAGGTATTAAAAATGTATACTACTTTAAGTTAGGGTTTAGAGAAAAAAGAGTGTCTTTTTGAAGAGATAACTTCATTATACTTATTTTTGGGTATATCAGTTCATTTCAATAATAAATAAATAGTCAAATACTGGAAAGACAGTACATTGATCTTCAATATCATTTTGCCATATTATTTCGATGCAAGAAAAAGCAGAATAGTATAATAGTACAAATGTAAGGTCATCTGTAGAAAACAAAAATTAAAATCACTTACTTGATGTTATCAAGGCAGCCTGATTCTGGTTTCAGTATAGCAGTATGATGAAACATTTTATATAAAGCAATCCCAAGGAAGATTACATTAAGCTGGAAAGCAAAAGGTAATGTTATGCAGCATAACCATGGTAGAAAAAAAAAGCAAGTCTATTCTCTGTAACAAATGAATTGTTCTGGGAAATTAGCTCTCAGTACACTTTTAAAGGAACTGGATCACAGATGACTGCTTAGTATTTTAGCAAAGGCAAGAAGCCAGTTTGGGGAATCAGGATACCACTGAGTTACACAGCACTACTATGCCAAATACACATAAATATAAAATCAGCAGCCATTAGGAAGAGGCTGTGGAAATTCTGAAATAACTCAAAGTCTAGTGTATGTTTTTTAAAAAACCAACCAACCAAACAAACAAAAAGCAATAATTATTCTAAGAACACTATTTCTGTACTTGAAGCATATCTCCAAATTTATTATTTAGATATACATTTTCAAATGTAATATTATAAAATACAAATACTAAGATCAACAGGGATCATATCTGAATAGATTATGCCAAAAAATGAAAAAATTCTGATTAATTTCTGATGCTGTAACAAACAAATATTAAATAGAGGGAATCCTCAAGATATTGTTATATAACTGAAACCAGAGAAAATATATGAGTTAGAACAAAACACCCCAGTATAAATTACCTATATTACCTACATGAATACTCTACAGAAAATACCATATTGAATTGTCCTTTACTGCTTGATTGGCTTATATTTTCCACAACTTGGGACTGGTAGGGACTAGGAAAGTCCAATTAAAAATCCCACTGAAATTCTATAATACAGCATCACAATTTTTTAAAATCAATCATCCCTAAATTAAAAAAACTATCAAAAGTGAAAGTTTAAAAAAAATTCATTAGATGATGAAAAACTGATTAAAGTCATTAAACTGACTCCACTTGGTAGAAAAACCTGATCTGTATTGACATAAGGTTTTTATGTCAATTATTCTACTTGCTCTTACTTTTCCTGCTTTCTATTTCTCTTTTTTTTTTCTGTTAAAATGTTGCTCTTTGATTATAGAGTACTACCTAGACAGAACTATGAGTAATGGTCAATGTGTTTAATTTGGGGCAACTGCATAGTGCCCACTAGAGATGTCATGTAATATGCACTATATGTATTATATTGCCTTTCCAAAGTCTGAAACATTTTAAATTCCAAAATACATCTGGACTTAAAGATTTCAGATTAAAAAAAAACTGTAGAACTATATTTTATTCAGTCATAGGGCTAATATTTTACTTCCAAAATTGAATAACGTTGTATTTTTGTAAACAATGATATGGATAAATTTTATCTAAAGTAATATAAATATTAGAAATCAAGATATCATGATATCATGAAACTAAAAATAAAAAAGGAAGAATTATTCTAGGATGCATTCCTAATTAAGTTGTACCATTTTTAAGTAAAATCCTTTTGAATTTTAAAGATTTAAAAGTTTATATAAAAACAAAACTGGAAGGAATAGTCTGGTATTATCCTACTTTTCCAATTCTTGTCCATTCTCAAATCAAATTATCCTAAAGAAAAAGAATACAAAAAATCTGTGGTCACAGTTATAGCCATCACTCTTTAACTATCTATAAAAATCAAAGGGATTATGACGAATTGGACTCCTGAGTAGCAATACATGACATAAACTCTTGCAAATGCTTGTTTTCTTTTCCCACTGATTTTGATGAACTATTTTATAATATACAAGCAGACTATAATGACTATCTAATTGCTTGAGTTATATAGGGTCAAATAAGTACATGCTTTCCCCAAATTAACCTATGTAAATTAAACATAGTTAGTATAGGGATAGTGAAAGTTTTATTTCTTGACCTGGGAAACACATAGTTAATTAGGAGTTCTCACCATAATTATCAAGGTCGCTGGTCCTATAAAACTCCAAATGAAGTAAGTGTCAAGTCGGAGCCAACATCTGCAATGAAACACAAGGGAGAGAGGCATTCAAGGACTGGGCATGGGACATACATCAAGAGAGAGCAAGTGACAGAGAAGAATGTGAGCTGCAAAGCATTCCACTGGGAGACAGGAAATATTACATTGCTTGTTCATTTAAATGCTGAATTATGTGCCCAATTTCTGACAGCACTATTGATGGAGTAAGATAATTACCCCTGGAGGAAGCAGAAAAAAATGGCAGTGGGCCTTTTTGCTAAGGCCTTTTGTGTCTGTCATAGAAACCTAAAAAAAAAAAAAAAGAAAAAAGAAAAAAGAAAAAGGAAGAAAGGAAGAAAAAAGGGAAAGAAAAAGCCATACACATAGCCATTAAGACAAGTAGCTTTAAGCTATCCTTTTCTCTCCAATTACAGAGCTACATAACCTGTCTATCAGCTGTCAGGCAAAGTGACATTTTCCTGACAGGAAGATCTGAGGAAATTCAGTACAAAAAAGAAATAAATTTGGTTTCAGAAGATTGAAGTTTAATTAGGTTGGGCAGTCAACCTTTGAGAGTTCTCTAGTCTTAAAAAGTGCATTGTTACTGCCCATACTTCTGGGGTTGCAAATGATCCTTAGCATCCCATGAAGTTGATTCATGGCCTAAAAGTAAATTATTAATCACTTAATTTCAGCCACATTTAATACTCCTCCAATTCTTAAAGCCTCTGGGAAATTACATTTCATTCTTCAGGATGACAGGAAGACAAAGTGGAAGTGACTAGTTATAAGAAAGATTAATGTAAAATTTGAGCAAATTACATTTGATGTTAAAAATAATATCTTAAATTATTTGCCATTTTGCTATATTGAGGAATAATTAAAAAGAAAACATCTCCAGTAATACATATTCAAGAGTGTTCTACTATGTGGTCTAAACCTTCAAATCCTAAGGACTTCAATATTCCTGTGATTATATAAATGTTACTCAAACCTAAGCAATAATAGAATACCAGAAAAGGTATTAAGAGAGGAATCTATAAATACCCATTCATAAATTAATTGATAAACTATTATCTATTTATGATGAAATGTTATAAAACAGTTTTAAAAAAGAAGTGATCTACATGTCAACACAATGAATTTTAAAAGTTGAGTAAGCAGTTGAGGATGTAGCTCAGTGGTAGAATGCTTGTTTAGCATGTGCTAGGATCTGGGTTCAATCCTTAGCAACACCAAAAAAAGAAAAAAAAAGTTGAGTGAAAAAAATAAAGGTAAGGTGAAGAATATATATCATATACATATTAAATACACAGATACACACACACGTATATATGGTGCATATATAGACCATATCATACATACACACTATACATATGAATACTACCCACTAATATTTTATAATTTTGATAGATACATACGTTGCAATAGTTTATTGGAAAGGAAAAAAAAATCAAAGTCATGTTAGTTGTCATTGCTTACATGAGAGTAGAAAGGATTAGAAGTAGATCAAATTGGCGTTATCATAGGGATTACTCTACTACTAATTGTAAGTATATATGCCAAACTAACAGTTTAAAATCTGAATGATGGGGTCAGTGGTCTTTATTCTGGTTATATATTTTTCATTTTTCTATAACTTTTAAATAATTATAGAAAAAATTAAAAGCCAGGTTTTAAGCCAAAATAAGGAAGGGGAGGGGGACTCATGAAAAGTCAATTTCAAAAGAACATCTTGCCTTCCTCTATTAAGTTAAATACATGTAAACTAATTTCAAGAGATGTAAAATTGGCATTCCAATAAGAGACTACCAATTCATAGGTTTTACATGAATAATTTGTTTTATTCTAAATAAACATAATAATTGTGCTTGAGAAAATGCATTTAGTGAAGCAATAAATACATGAGTTATTAAACATTCATTTGTTTAAAGAATCAGTATCCTTTTATTGTGATAGTGTCCAAAAAAGTTGGTCATAGAAAACAGATGTGTGGTGCTGCCTATAGGCAGAAACAAATTGGATGACTTAAAGTGGAAATATGATCATTGTCTTCATTCTACCATATACTACTAAGGATATATTACATTATACCACTCTTAGGGTATGTGTATGTGTTTGAGTGACATAATATCTCTAGTGGAGAATAGGCAGAACTTCATGGATGTCTCTGGGTTCTCAAAAAAAAAGTAGGGACATTTTCTCAAATTAGACTACATACACATACCCACACATACACACACAGCACAACAATGTTGCTGAAATTATAGCAACATGATACAATACTAATAATACACTGAAGAATAAATGTTAATAGCATAGCCCTTGTCTGTCAGTCAAACAAGTTTTGGAAAGGAAACATGAGAAATGAAGCATATTTTTAGTAAATTCTTTCTATAGAAAAATATGCTTCAAGATCTGAAAAGTGTTATTTCACAGGTTAAGGACTTATGCAAATAACTTTAATTAAAATATTAATGACTATAGAATTCAAAAATTTCAAAATTATCCAAAATTATCTTTATATAAAATAATATCATTAAATTGTGGCCATACAAATCTTTGTTTGAAAACAATCTCAGCTTAGCAAATGCTCTATTTGAAAATGTGTTTTCAGCATAATGATATCCCCTAAATGTGAAAGTAAAATTAGAAATTGTTTTATTCTTTAAGAAAATTCTTCAATATCTATTTGGTATAATACATTTAAATTTCCTTCAGAATTGAATAGTGAGAGAGGCAATATGAAATACTTAAAATATACTAAGTAAATCAGCCCTCCATGAGGGCTGTCTGGGCTTTACTATCTCCTGGAAGACTGTGTGGCAAGAATGCATTTTCTAATTTGATTGCCATATGGCCACACCTGCTGTTGTTTTTGGCTCCATGCTGGCTTCCTCAGAGCTTTGTCTATTTTGTCTCTTTCCCATTTACCTACCTTAATAATTTGCATGATTCCTGCCCCAGTTCATTGTGCAATATTGAAACAGTTCACCTTGGCTTTGAAGTGAAGACAGGTTTTATATGGGATACACACACACACACACACACACACACACACACACACACACACATTTATACACATATATGCCAGGGCACGTATATTCCACCTCATAATATTCTATCAATCTGGCCACTAAGTATCATTTGAACAGAATTCAACATGTGGTTATTGGTTAAGAGAAGACCATGTCAGATTATTAGACAAAACTAGAGAAACATTTTATCACACTAAAAAAAAAATAATAATCAGCTTACAAATGACCAAGTATTCCTGCTATTGAAAAATAAGGTGGTTTATCTGAAATATATCTTCCTAATAACATTGAACTTATGAAATTAGTAATTTTGATAGGTCACTCTTGTTTGATTTTTAAAATATACCTCAATTTCTCTTTTAAACATAAAATCTAATCAGAATACATGGAATCTATACATCTTATTTTTTTTTTAAAGTGTTATAACAAAAGATATGTCCTAGGGTTAAAAAACTAAATGCATTCTGACGACATAACATCTTTATTTGAATACTAAAATCCTTTCAATGTCAAGTATATTTTAGAATTCAAAGGAGAACTTGTCATATAACACAGACCTTGACTTGTCTTTTGCTTCATTCATACAATTCACATATATGTCATTTAAATTATTTCTACAGCATTTTTTTCAAATACTAAAAGCAACATAATGTTATTTGTAAAATGCAGACTTACTGAATCAATAAGTTTCTTGGTCTCAATAGCCTAAAGAAGTAGTGCTAAGCCATTAAGGACAGATTGCTATTCTTTTCTGCAATTGTTCTATTCCCAAATGTAAGAAGCATCAATAAATTAATCATAAATGTGTTACCAATATCATTCTCCCATTTAAAAAGTCAATTACATAGCCAATGAATACCCCTTCATTGATTACTCAGAAAAGAGACAAACAAATTAAGATAATTTCTCAAAACAGGATAAACTATCTTCTCAGAATAGGACAACAGAAAATATTACTTCTAAAGTTTATTTTCTTCTATCTCCTAACCAACTCATCATTTTATTTTCATTAGTCATTTTAAAAGGCATGATTCTATATTTAAAAAATTATAAGGCCAACTACCTGACATATATAAGTGTCACCTAAAAATATATGTTTTACAATATTTTTGGATACCAATAATACTACCAGAGTGTAGGTTCTTATTCAAAGTCAGAAATGTAGTGCCATTAAGATGCTTTGGGACACTGTGTTTTGTTGTTAGATTAATTCATTCTGGTCAAAGCAGATGTCTGACTATCAACCAAAGTTTTCTGAAATAATGTAAATTAGCAGTGGTGTTTGCTTTACTTTCTACATGATGATAAACCACAGATTAAACTATCCATGGTGAGTCTTAAATATAACCAATAAACAATCTTTGGCTGCTATTAGACCATGAAATTTACAAGGCTTAATTATATCAAGCTGTTTATGAGAGTTTGTAAGCTATATAATCTCCTTTTCCCTAACATGTGCAGATATTTGTGCTTTATCTCTATCTGTCTATCTGACAAGTTTGGGAGAGTAAAGGAAGGAGGAAAGAGAAACAAGGCAAGAAAGAAAGAAGGGGAAAACAGATTGATATATATACACTTCAAGAATAATGAATCTATTTCTAACCTTAGTGAATAGTGCCTTAAGAATTTTTTTATATCATTTTTATCACAGTACTCTTCTCTTATGCATTTAATTGCAAAATAATTTGTGACCATACACATTGCATGAATTTTTTAAAAAATGTTGGGGACATACAGAAATGAAATTTGGTCAGTGTTAGTCAAGGCTAGGATTTAAATTCAGCCACAACTTTTAGATCTTCAAACTAAAAACTAGCTCTCACATATCAAATATAGGTTATATTTTCTTTATATCCTCAACATATTATTATTTTTAAAGGGAGTTTCTGTATTTCTCCAACAAAACACATCTTACATTCTTATGAGGGACTGCAAAGGTAAGAACAACACTACTATTTGATATACTCTGTTAATATTAAATGTTTGTGTATTTCCAATGAACCCTCTTGCATAAGTTAATAGAAAGTGTTATAAAAATTGCAATTATTGTTCAAAAAGTGGATACTTTTAAATATAACTTATTTTATAATTAAAAATAATGTTGCCAATCATAAATTTATACTTCTTCATTTTAAAAAAATAATAGAATCAGTGATAATAATAATTGCAATTTAATATATGGTTTTATAAGCCAGATACTTTACTTACATACATACTTCCATACACACACACACACACACACACACATGCCCATACAAATACCTAAGTATACGTGGATACAAAGATTCATATATTCACACCTACACTGTTAAACATTACAATTTTCTTGTAAGGTAATTATAATAACCCCCTATTTACAGATTAGGAAACTTAAACTCGGGGAAACTAAGATGACTTAAATGGAGCTATATGTACTTGAGCCTGAATTTTATTTTAGCCTACCTGATTCCAAAATCCTAATGGCAACTGGATGTTTCTCTAAGAAAATAAAAAGCCAAATAAAGCTGTAGTTTTTTTTTTTTGTTGTTGTTGTTTTTTTTTTTATGTGATGCTGGGGATTGAACCCACAATCTTGTACATGCAAGAAAATCTCTCTACCAACTGAGCTATATCCCTAGTCCAAAGCTATAGTTTTAATGATAAAAATAAATTCCCAATGAATTCATGAGAAATTAATGTGCTATGCATAATGCACAGGTTATTGAAATATGTCTTAACAAAAATATCCAAAAATTTTTCTAAATATAAATATAGATTAATAAAAATATTTCCCATTTTGGTAGTGAAAATTTAATATTATTAAACATCTTTACTGTAATATAATTTATATACATAAATCACTCATTTGAAGTATACAATGTAATTATTTTTAATATATTTGAGTTGAAAAGCTATCAGAATAAACTTATTTTACATTTTCATTGCACCTGTGAAACTCTGAAAATATCAAGTCATTCCCTTCGTCTACATAACTCTTGCCCGGCACAAAAACCCAATCCTTTTCCCACTATGTAGCAAAAAGTGCATTCCCTGTATTTAAAGATTTGTTTATTTTGAACATTTAATATAAAAGGGAACCCTCAACATGTTGTCCGCTGTGATTGACTTTTTTCATTTAACATAATATTTTTAAAGTTTATCCATTTTTACCATGTATTGCTACTTTACTTTTATTGTCAAATAATATTCCATTGTATAGACACGTCCCTTTTCATTTATCTTGTCATCAATTGATGGATATTGGGTGTTTCTACTTTTGGGCTAACATAAATAAAATCGCTTTGAGCACTGGTAGATATTGAAATGTGGACATATATATTAATTTTTATTGGGTAAATATTTACGGAGTGGAATTGCTGGGCCAAATGGTTGCTGTTTATCATTCTGAAAATCTATAAAACTACATTCATTCTCCAGTAGCAAGGTGACCACTTAATATTGCCACAAACAATGTGACAGTTATGATTCCTTCACATCCTCATTATTTGTTAATATTTTTTAATGTAGCCATACTAGAGGATGAAGTCATTATATATTATAAAGTTATCTTTGGATATGTAATGTAAGCTGTGGAAGTTTTGATACCTCTTTGGTTCTAATAAGAACTGATGACCAACATTTAACTTTAGGTACAACATTTCGTTGCACTTTTAAAATAACAGGAAAGTAGTCCTGTTGATGTCTAATACAATTCTAGTATGGATAATTCCTTTATAGAAAAATTTATATTCAACTCCCAGAATTCTTACATATGGTGATAATTTTATGTCCATTGATAGGATTCCAGGGTGATAAAATGATGACCTAAATAAACCCACTTTATAATATACATAAACAGAAAACATGCTCTTGGGTTTTAATAAAATAATTTATAACTACACATATGTGCTGTCCATATACATATTAGATGATTAACTTAATATGTCTTTGAAAAATTCCTTTTCATTATCTGTATTATTTCTGACTGGCCAAACTATAATCAAACACACATAGTGATAATATATCCAGTAAGTAAATGTCATACAGAAAGGTTCATGTCAAATATATAAGAATGTTTTACAATATTAAACAATAGTTGCTTAGAAAAATACTCCAAAGTATGACTTTTGAGTAGGGTTAAGTGGCTATATATTGTGAACAAATGTATAAAATAAATCTGTGCATATATCTTGTAGATATTATCAAGTTTAATGTTTCTTGTCTACTCCCTATCTTGAATAAGTATTTTGTAAGTCAACAATAATTTTTCTACTCAAATACTTACAGTGGTGAGATGAAGAAGTGAAAATAAAGATATCTGAGGCTTATAACTAACAAAAACTACCCCTTTTAGAACTTCTCTTAAGCTAATAAGTTGGGAGCCACATGCAAGATACAGTAGATGATTTACAACAATTTCAGATCATACAATCTGATTTAAGTTCTTTTTAAGAGTTTGGCTATTCTCTTACTACTAAAAAATTTTTGGTTGGTTATAATTTTTTTAACTCATTCCACACTTTTAGAACCATTTCACCAATTTTCTAGATCAGATTTTCTCTCTCAGCCAATTTTCTGGGGTTTAACTCCTTCTCAATACTCTCCTTGCTCACATTAATTCCTTATCCTTTCTTCCAAACCACTCATCTACTGCTTTTTCAATTGTATACAAGAGATTGGGAGGAAGGTGCTATAAAATCTTGATACGATTTTACTCTTTAAGTAAAAAAATTACTGTTCAAAGTATTTACATTTTTGGTAATATTGAAGTAACTAAAATTTAAATGAACTGATTAGTTTAAGATGATAATACCAAAATATTTAGCACCAAATTTCTAAAACAATCCAGTTTGAAATATTGTTATGTCAATGCCAATCTTTGCTATAATTATCTCTGATAGTATCCTATTTAATGGCTTCACTGAATATTCCAATGAATAAAAGTATGAGAGATCAAGAGAATAAATGAAAACAGATAAAAATGGAAATAAATGCCCATTATTAACAGTGCAATTTAGATTTAGCAGAGTACTATTTTTAAAAAATGATATTTAGTTCTTTAAATGGATATTTTAAAATGTCAGATTATTGTGTTCAAATGTTATTCTAAGTAGATCTTTGTGAGTATATGTCAGTCAGATAAAAAGATTTCGTTAAACAGACATCAGAAAATGATGATTCTTTATAAGCATTGCAAATTGATGGCCAAATAAACAACATCTCAAAATGCTTTGTGTGTGAGTATGTGTTTTGTATGTAATAATAAATTCAATAGCCCTAATAACATTTCATAGAAAAACTCATCATAATCCATCAAACAAAATATGAGTTACCTCTATCTTTATCAAAATAGCATTTATTTAACCTCCAAAAAGCATTTTATCTCTGACTGTATTTCTTTCCATTGATATGATTATCTACTTTTTAGAAATGCAAGCAATTATTATCCTTGTTAAAGATTTCAGACACATGAGACTTCAGTGTCAGTATAATAAAAGAATTAAACACAGGGGAGAAAAAGGAGAAATGTCGATTATGTGGATGATTATAATATTTATTAAATGGTTTTATTGGAAACGTACTCTAAGTGGGCGAGATCAAGCAGTAAAAATTTAAGAATCATGCTAATCTCAAAAATTAGTGTAAAAGACTTCCAAGACAAAAAATTTACTATATTGAACTTTATAAAAATTTATGGAAAATAGCTAATAATATTTCTCTAATGTCTGGCTCATGTCAGTTTATACTAGATTTTTTTAAAAAAAATTCAATAAAGCATATAGGAAGGTAGCACTAGCAAATAAACTCAAACAAACTTGAAACAGCAGTTAACGTGAATGAGGAGTCATGTGGTGAGTAGGACCTGGGAGAGACCATACATGTTAAAATGAAAGCAATAAACAGCAGTAACAGAAAGCAGAATAACAAAGACAGATATGATAATAAAAAGCAAGATATATATTTTGATATGCAAAAATGCTGCATAATTCATTGCTTATTTATTTACTTTTTAAAGAATATGTGATTAAGCCATGAGGAGAATAGGTCAAATTCATTTTAACTTCTCAGGTAAACACCATGGACTAAATAATGGTTCTCTGAATCCCTGCTTCTTCAATGAGCAAAATATCACTGTGTAGATGTTGGGTTGGATAAACTACAAAAACTAGAGGTAAACATTTTTCCATGTATTTTAAATGCCTTTCCATAGACAATTTATTTAAAATGTACAACTGAGGTATTAAAACACTTCATGTCTGCCTGTGATAGAATTTTAATGAAAATTTCCCTATTCTCTTCTTGCTTTCATCTATTTTTCCCTTTTCTCAATATCTGTTTTGCTTTGTGGAGGGGTTGGAAATAATGATAATTGTAAAACTGAACTATTAGGGCTTGCTTAAATCAGTGACTGGGAAATAAATTAGCTTCTATTCCCACAAAGTAATAATATCAGTAAGTGAGACCTTCCAGTTATGGTGCAGGAAATTAAAGCCATGATGGCTAAAGCTTTAACAAAGTCACAAGAGACTGTATATTATTGATTCCAAGAAAGACAGATTTCTACTATCCAGAAATATGACATCTGTCTCAAAATGAATGATTAAAAAAACAAGCAAACAAGTTGAATCATCTCAGTAACAGGAATATATGCAAATAACTAAAAAGAAAATAAAATCAATACTAAACAAAAACAAAAGCAAATCAGGACCTTCAAGAGAATGAAATTGAACTGTTTAAGACAAATATTTGAAATAATATAATGTTAATTTCTTAGAGGGAGAATTCATTAATCAAAATGTAAAATCCTGAGGTCCAGGAAGAGTAACTGCTTATGTGGGTTTGTTATCAGGCTAATAGATATATAAAATTAATGGTGATGAATGCACAACAATAGATACATAACAAAAACAATCAAAGTATATGCATTAAAGAAGTTTTACAGTATGTGAATTATGTCAATAAACAAATTCTTTGTTTTAATCTATGATGAGTCTAATGGCTGTCACCTATGATATCTTTAGAGTCAACCTCAGATTTTTTCATATCTTAGTTTATTTTCACAACTATTTCTGAGATCCACAGAATAAACTGAGTTTTAACTGAAATTCACAAAGCCAGATTAAAAAATACTTGTTATTAATTGCATTCAGACAAACGGTGTTATATAGCCTGTTGTTGTACTCAAGGGGGAAAAAAAGACCTCAACAAAATTTAGATGGTCTTCTTTTAATTGTATCAGTGCCTATACACCAACACATATGGTATTTTTATTATGCTCCCCCAAATTCTGGCATCCTCTCCTTGCTGCTTCCTCTTTATGGATCCTCATTTCTGGGAAGCAAGCTGCTTTATTGCCATCATGTTCAGGCTGCTGAATATTGGTAGAAAATCATGAAATTTGGCTTAACTTCTGTACAAATTGATGTTATCTAACCTCATCTGAGCCTTCAATGCTGCTTGGAAATCTTTTTATTAAAGTCTAATTGGCTCCTGAACACATTTTTCCGTAGTGCTCACTTTACAGCTTTTCAAATCTGTCCTTTCAATGTGACCTCACCTATTCACTCAATAAAAATCCTCATTGTCTACTTGATGAAAACTTTTCTTTGCTTCAAAATTTACCTTATCATTTGTAGGGAGTACTTCATTTGAAATAAACCTGACTTTCATTATCACTTGTCTGAAACTATCTTAGCTGTATAACCATGGCAAGGCAATTAATTTATGTGGTCCTTGATTTTCTAATCTGTAAGATTAATACCATGTACTTGGTGAGTTTCATTCATTTGTTTTTGAATTTTTTTGGGCAGTGCTGGGGACTTGACTCAGGGCATTGCACATGCTAGGCAAGCACTCTATCACTGAGCTACATCCCCAGCCCTATCTTAAGAAAGGTCTTGTTAAATTGCTGAGACTGACCTTGAAAGAGGTCAGCCTTCCAGGCTGCCTCAGCCTTCCAGGTGCTGGGACTGTAGGCATGCAGCACCAAACCCTCCTACTTGGTGAATTTTAAAGCCACGTTCAATATTAAATAAAAATCTTTCTAATCTTGTGCTTAGTATTTTGTACTTCCCCCAAGACCTTTCCCTTTCATTCAGCCTATACATACTGAATACAAATAAGGCACAAGGCATTTTTCTCTGTTAATCTCCTATCAATTTGATTCTTCTCACCTTAAACATGCTTAAGACTTCATCTTCTAAAATCCTTCTTCATTATTGTAATTGCACAAGCTAACAGTTTCACTACTTTTCAATCAAATTACTGCAGGATATGGATAATACTTGAAGACTTTGCTTTCTTATGACTAACGTATCTTTTTATACCTTCAATTTGGCTTCTGTTTCTGGCACTTTCTCAAGGCAGCTGTTGCAAAGGTCAAATGATTTTTTTTTTTCTTTTTTTTTTTTTTTGATGCTCATCCTACATGAACTATCCCTGACAGAAATCATCACTGGTTTTGAACCACCATCTTGAAACTTTGTTTTCACTTTCCTTGACCCTCAAAGTCCGGTTCTATTTCTGGGGTGCTGCTTTTCTCCTCTCTTTCTTTACTTTTCTGTTCCTTTCCTGGTCTATGTCCCAAACATGGATATCCATCAGTGATCTCTTTTGATCTTTATTTTTTTTCTGCTGAAAGCCTCACTCATTCTTGGATCTTAATAGTTTATGTGGATTACAAAAACTTTTTAACTGAACTCTTTCAGTAGCTGGACATCTCTATTTGTTGGTCTCACTAACCTAAAGTTATACTGAAATTAAAATTCATCACTACACTCCAAAACCCACGTAAGAGGAAGAAAAAAAGGGGTGGGGGGGAAATGCAACCTGTTCTAGCTCTTAGAATTCTTCCATTAATGATATAAAAAGTTTTCTAGTGATTAGGAGTCACATGACAGGGAAAAAATGTCACTTGTGTCAGGAACTGCTCTGTCCTCTGAAAACCCACAGCTTTTCATATACTTAGCTCTTTATTGTACAAATATCTCAAGTCTCTGAAAAAAAACAAAATTATCATTCTTATCATTACCTGAGGTTATGATTTAGAAAACATATGCTGTGTTTGCCATTTTTTCCCACCTCACAACAAAAATGTGATCATACATTGAATTATATCCGTTTGCTTTTCCAGATCCTTCCTTTAATTCTGTGAGTTAATACAAAGACCGAGAGAATCCAATGAAAGCTCATTTCAACTAGATTTAAAGAGAAGGAGAAAAGAGAGAGAAAGCCATCCACTCACACTTTGTCTGTCCCATAACTCCTGTAATCCACAGCCGCAGACACAGCCACAATGAGCGCGGGCATCCCGTAGCCCACCAAGTAGAAGTACTTCCTCCGTGAGTGCTCACTCTCGAAAACCTCCACCAGCATGATGTAGAGCTGCACGCCCTCCAAGAACATCCAGGTGAAGGCAGCCAGGAAGAAGAAATGTAAGAGGGCAGCGAAAACGGCACAGGCGATCTGGGAAGATGAGCAGAGTCAGTCAAATATCTGCCCCATGAGTGTGTGTCAACGTCGAAAAACTGACAGGAGTGTTTATCAACATTGCGGTAGTGAGGTAGGTCTGCAGAAGTCATCCAGAGAAGATCTTCAAAATACAAGTGTTAGACACGAATTAAATATGGTTTGATCTTTGAAATCTGTACTTAATACCAATAATGGCTTAGGGATGTCAACATAGCATCAGAATAAGGACAAATTACAACACTTAGGAAAAAATTCTAATAAGAGCCTATGGATAATTACCACCAAGCTTAGTCTAAAGATTTTAAAAATAGATTTCAGGAATTTTTTTTCCTGGTCAGTCATGTGTGTACTAATATAGTAAATTGGGGTTTTTTTGTTGTTGTTATTGTCGTTTGAGGCTAGCAATTTAACCCAGGGCCTCACGTGTGCAAGGCAAGAGCTCTACCATTGAGCTACATCTCCAGCTCTAAGTTCTTTAATTGTAAAAAAGGGAGAAACATTAAAACCAAGGGGAAAAAAATTTTCTTAAAATAAAACAATATAATTAATGATAATCTTTTATGATGAGATTACCAATTATTAGTAATTGCTTCTTTATTGATTCCCTGCCTTGTTTCTTTCCTGGGATTTTTGTCAATGTACTATGTACCACTCTAAACAAGATTAGCCAAATGAAGCAACAGTTCTTATTTATTTATTTATTTGTTTATTTATTTATTTATTTATTTATCTTTCTATTTATTTATTTATATTAGCATACATATGACTAGGACCAGGAGAAAAAAAATAATCCTGAAAGCTATTTTTAAAATATTTCTTTATTTATTGGTACCAGGGATTGAAGCAAGGGTTGTTCTACCACTAAGCTACATCATCAGTCTTTTTCTTATTTTTTTAATTCTTGAGACAGGGTCTCAGTAAGTTGCCTGGGTTGACTTTGAACTTGTGATCTTCCTGCTTCAGCCTCTTGAGTAGCTGGGATTAGAGCCACGTGTTACTTCATCTGGCATTTATATATAACGTACTGTAAATTTCTGCTGACCATCTATTAATTTTCCGTTCTCATTTCAGCTCCTGAAATTCTCACTGCTTTGAGTTCTTGCTTTTTACATGAAGTGTTGACTAAATTCTATAACTCCTATTAGCAAACATCAGCACCTTATAGAAATTTTTAAGAATAGGATTAATTTATTGATAAGTCTGGTCCTAAAGAAATGTGACAAGCAGGCATGGTGGTATACACCTTTAATTAATCACGGTGACTTAGAGGCTGAAGTAGGGGGATCACATGATCAAGGCCAGCCTGGGCAACTTAGTGAGACTCTATTTCAAAATTAAACATGAAAAGGACTGGAGATATGATCAGTGGTTAAGTGCCCCTTGGTTAATCCCCAGTACCAAAACAAACAAACAAACAACAACAACAACAAAAAACAAAACAGGGATGGGGATAGAAAAATGTGACAAAGGGTAGGTCACTGTCACTGAGATAGAAAGATGACATGAAGGAGATGTGAAAGAGAGAGAAATCCGGTCTCAAGCCTTAGATAGATGCAGAAGAGGATACCTAATCAGCAATAAAAGGAAAGATAAGTTTGGTTGAGCTTCACTATATCCAGGTGTTTTCATATCAATCACTATTTTTTAATACTTATTTTTTACTTATAGGTAGACACATATCTTTATTTTATTTCATTTTTTATATGGTGCTGAGGATCCAACCCAGGGCCTCGCGCGTGCTAGGCATGCACTCTACCTCTGAGACACAATCCCAGCCCCTCAATCACTATTCTTTATGTGACTCATCAAAAACCACATTTCTGCAGTAGACAATATTTAGTGAAGCTCATCGTACCATATGTAATGTCAGGAAGTAAAAATAAAAATAATATTTCTAAATGAAAAGAAATCAAACAGATTTAAATTGCAGGTTAAGAAAAGAATAACATAATCTCTTCTTGAAAAATAAAACAATTTTTCATTTATTGCCTTTTAGAGTTAGAACTTCAGCTATTAATTTTTGTTATTGTAGGGCTTTACTTTTTTGGGGAAAGGAATGTGTACTTTGATTGCTTATTCATATATATACATTTAGGGACAAAATTGCCACATAAGTATATGATAAACAATTACAAATATATTCACCATAATTGTACCTCTTCAGTCATTAATCATGAATGTGTAATCACAGTATGAATCCAACTGCATTTGTATTATAAAGTACACCATGCACATGGGCACATACTAAAGAACAGTATTAAGTGAATGAATTATTTATTATACTCAAAAGTCTCCTAAGAATAAGTTTTCTCTCCATTGCACTTTTAATCATGAAAACAAACTAGTACCATAATTATTCATCTTAAACAGAAAAGACCTCAAAAATTTTTAAGTGGGCACAAAATCTGTGTAATGTAAGATGTTGTCTATTGTTTATATATTCTGTTTGGTTTTACCAAAACAGTTGGCTAGTTCCGTTTGTTTTGTTCTTTGTTTCTTCCTTCTTTCCTCAGTAATGACTAAATGTAGGAAGTATTCAAGAACGAAGCTGGCACTTAAAGAGGTGAACTGTATCCAAGGAAATAAAAAGTACCAAACAAAATTTGGGAAAAGCATATATATTCTAAAAATAACCCATAGTTTGTAATCTTTGCCAAAATGTGACAATTAGAAAAACTATTTTTGAGATGCAAAGTGTAAGATAATATTAGCTATCTTTTCAACATTATAAAGCTGAAAAAATAAGAATTCTGTTTGAAAAGATATTTCTCCATTCTCCAAATGACCTTATTAAACATTCTCCAAGATTCAGCACTACAATTTTAAAAATTAAGAAAAAGACAATGAAGATATGCAGTTCTTCAGAAAAATGTTTATGAAAAAGGAAAGAAAATTTTGGAAGTAATGTAAATCTCATTCAGAATAGTATGGCCATTTCTGAAGATAGTTTGTTAATTTCTCCCAGAACTAAATATATTCTTAGGATATGATCCAGTAACTGCACTCCTCGATATTTACCTAAAGTAGTTGGAAATATGTTTGTACAAAACCCTGCATATAAGATGTTTATAATATCTTTATTCATAATTACCCAAACATGGAAGCAACCAAGATGTCTATCAGTAGGTAAATGGATAAATAAAGTGGTATATTAGACAATGGACTGCTATTCAGTACTATGAAAAAATGAGTTATCTTGTCTCCAAAAGACATGGAGAAAACTTCAATGTATATTACTAAATGAAAAAAGCAAATCTGAAAAAGCTACAAACTACATGATTCCAACTGGATAATATTTCAGTAAAGGCAAAACTATGGAGACAATACAAATAATGAGTGGTTGCCATGGCTTCAAAGGGAGGGAGGAATGACCACAAGAAGTACAGAGAATTTTCAGGTCAATGGAAATATTCTGTATGATATTATAAGGGTAAATAAACAGATCTATGCATTTGTCCAAACTCATAAAATATACAAACATCTACAGTGACTTCTAACAAATTACGAACTATGGACTTTCAGTAATAATAATAATGATGATATGTCAATATGGGTTCATCAACTGTCACAAATGTATCATTTGGGTGAAGGATATTGATAAAGGAGGAGACTATGCGTATGTGGAAGCAAATGATCATTGGAAAATCCCTGTATGTTTTACTGAAAAATCAAAACCTGTTCAAATAAAAAAAAGCAAAAAAATAAAAAAATAAAAATAAAAGATGTGCATCTCATTCACAATATTTACTAGTATTTTATGACAGTGTAACATGAAAAATGAAAAACTTGAGTAACATCTGAAAAGTACTATCTATTAAATGAAAGAAAATATACTTTCAATTGTAATTATTTTCAGTATTGGCAATATGGAAAACTGGAAGTCAAGAATTCTTTACTAATGTCAGTGGAGGTGGCTTACTGGTTGGTCAGTTCGGTTGATTCCAATGAGGAAGAGCAGCTCTGCTACAAAAAGGCTGATGCAGAGGTTCTTGTGGATGGTGTTACGGTCACTCTGGAGCCCGCGGAAAAAGCAAAATGTGAAGATGCAGATCAGGAGACAAACAAGAGACAGCAAAATTCCAACCCATGTAATCACATCCAAAAGAAGGTCATGGACTGCATCACTGTGCTGAAAACACAATAGGAAAAAAAAAGTTGTAATCATCATAACCAATTATAAAGTTTCATATGTGCCTGGAAACACGATCTTAATAACCCACAAAATATCCTCCATACCTACAATACAAAAAAATTTCTCTTTCACAAATAGAGCATTTTATCTTTCCTCTGAAGTGTGAATCACTTGCATCTTCACCAATGTCAATAGCATTTGCTGCTTTCTTAGCAAATGCTTTTCAGGATAGTAATAGCTGACTCATATCCATTTAATTTGGCCAAAGATTTCAAGGAAAAACTTTGGTTTTCTAACTTATATTACTTTTAAAATTAATTTTCATACAGCTCCCTCTGGGGAATACTCTATTAAAAAAACTAAGCTACACACTTAAGGAAATGGTGTCTCAATTCAATTTTGAATCACTTCAGGATTGTTTTTGTATGTGAAATATATAATTCTTAGGTTTTATAAATTCTTTATCAGAATTTACAAGTTGAGTTCATAAAAGTATGCATTTTTATAAAAATCCCCAGTTAATTCTCATGAATAGTCACATATGTGTACCATTTATTTAGTGGGAAGATCTAAAAGAAAGAGGATATTCATTGGATTTATATTCATATTGAATGGCTTAAGGAGATCAGGAAATTTGATCCTTGAAGGGGTTTAAATGAATGAAACCTGTTATATGTAGATGGAAAGTAAGTATTCTGAATCACTATGCCTAATAACAGAATAAAGCAGATAATAGAGCTAAGAAACAAGAAAAAGTTCACAAATACACTTCTGTGCTTCATGATACTGCCATTTTGGGCTATGATAAGAAGGTCATGGACTGCCTCATTCCTTGGTCTGTCCATTATTTCATTTTTGTGTTTATCCTAAGATTCAAAAGTCTCTGTCCATTCTGTTTTAGTTTGACCCCATTCAAACTAAAAACCCATTCCTCAAGGTTTTAGAATTCAGGGTCTCCCACCACAGCCGTGTGCCAAGGTGACAGAGCAGAGTTGAGAAACTCTCTATGATGTCCATTACTTTTATCTTCCTAGGTTTCCTGCAAAGCCCTAAATACCTAACTTCTATCAGTAGAGGACTACATAAGTAAATAAAGTTAAAATGTGTAATTCTTAAGTAGAAAATCAGTATATTAGACTTATTGTTACAAACATGGATACTTCTCAAAAATCTAATATAAGGTTTACTTAAAAAAAATAGCAACCAGCAAAAGAATCTAAACAGGATGAGATCATTTATTTAAAAAAACTTAAAAGATACAAATCGATGACATTAATTTTTTATGAACATATGCAAAAGTATAAACATGTACTTAGAAAAACTCTGAGTGGATAACAATAGATATTTTCCTAATGGATACATTTTTTCAACTGTGTAGATCACACATTGATTTAGGATGGAAGTGACCAATTAATTATTGTCCACACCAACCAAGGTGAGTACTCCTGTTAAAATTATGTAAATATCTAAGCCTTCTGTTTATTGTCTTTCACTTCAAACTTCAAGCTTTCAAAGATTATTTGGAATGTAGAAATTATCAGAAGTGAACCTCCAGGCTGCAATCTGAATCATAATACTTCTTATGCTGCTGGATATGACTTAACAGTTGTTATTGGATGAAGACTTCTTCTAGAACTGCCAGTGAAACAGTTCTGAAATATTTCTGTATAACTCTATAGAGTGTATTTCTCCAAAGAAACACAAATCATGAAAGAAAACCACATGAAACTGTGTTAACTGCTTTGTTCTCCAGGGGATACTTCTAGAGTAGGGTTGGGTCTCTGACAGCTTAAAATTACTTTTACTATTTGAGAACGGAGAGTGGTTATTGCTACTGGGTTCTCTGAATAGAGAGCTATTTGCTCTCGTTTGATTCAAAGAAAAGATGCTACAATTGAGGATCAAGCACCAATATGCAGCACAGCAGTCTCCAATAATGGAAAAAAATATATAGCAGGTTTAATACCTTCTCAAATATATCCTAAAGACTTTAAATACCAAAGGAAAGGGAAAAGGAAGGGGGGCAGGTGTAGTGTTAGAGAGAGAATGAAACAGAAAAAAATAAAATAAATAAAAGATCCCAAAATCTTTCAGCAGTTGCAATACTAAAATGCGTTACTTGGTGTCTTAGTAGGTCCTTTAGAAACCCCACGTAAAGTTATTGAGAGAAGAATACCAGATCTCAAACAAAAGTAAAAAACATTCAAACACAGAAGAAAGATGATGAATACTGGGATCTGATATAACTCAAAATGTAAATTTTATCAGTAAGATGAAAGGAAAAGAACAATGGACTTTAACTGTTAATAAGAGATGAAAGTTTAAAGAGCCTTGTTTATAGTAGCCTTCTATCTAAAATCATTAACTTCCAGGAGGCTAGTGCTTGAAAGCAAACAAACAAAAACAACAACAACAAAACTCCCTTCAAGAGATTGGCCAATTAAGTAAAACTCTTAGGAAAAGTTGTAACAATGTGTTAATGGAACAAGTATTCCTATTTCTGAAGTTCCCTGCTTGTGAGAACTATGTAACTCAATTCCTGTAACATGGTTTATACACACTCTCATGCACCTAAAGAACAAGGATCATATTCATCTTTTAGAAATATGCACGACACAGAAATATGCTTTGTAAATATTTTCTTTTAACTAATTATATACCCCACTCCTTTCAGAACAAATTCCTGAGGGTTGAACTCTTGGTATAGCTTCAACATCCATCCAATCTCCACTTAGATATTTAATGTTATTAAATAATATATGTCAAAAACTGACCTTATCCTGTTCTCTTTTCTCCTACAACCCTCTAATCTGCTTTTCCCTCTGATCCCCCCATTTCAGGAGACAGCAACTTCATTATTTGAAGTATTCTGGACAAAAACTTAGGAGTCTTATTGATTTCTGTATTTCTTTCACACACAGAAAAACCTTTTAATTGGTTGAGAGATCTTATAGATTCTACCTTCTAAATCGGACAGTTGCTCATAACATAAACTGTACCAACTTCGTTGAAACCACCTGATATTTTTATAGCTTCCTAATTAATTAATTTCTATTGTCATTGTTATCCAGTACATTCAGCAGAGCAGAGACATTCTTTTCAAATAAATGTTCAACAACATCACAAAGCCTTCAGTGTCTCCCACCTCAATGAGAATACCAACCAACCAACCAACCAACCAACCAGCCAACCAACCACTGGAAGTCCTTACAAAGACCCAGGCAGTCCTATGAGATTTCTACCCTTCCAGCATTGTTGTCTTGCTCTATCCCTCATAGACATTGCAGCCCAGAATCTTTGCATTTGACGTGGCCTTGGCTGGAGTAGTCTCCCAGTAAGCCATATCTGCTTGGCTTACTTGCCCTCCTTTCCTTCACAAATGTCACCTTGTCACAGAGGGCTTTGAGTTGCTCTATCTAAAATTATAAACACCTTTCCCCCATTCTCTCTTTATTGCTTTCCTTGCAATATTTTCTGCTCAGCACCTACCTGAACTCTATATTTTATTAATTTTTCTTTTTTAACTTTCTGCTTCCCACTCCCCTGCTAGGAAGTAAGCTCCAAATAATTTTTTTTTTTTTTGGATCACCAATAAACCAGCTGTTAGAAAACCAGATGCTAGATTCACAATTAATCAGTTGATTGAGGATGTGAATCTTGAGTCTTTCTTTAATTCTCCTCCTTTCCTCTTCCTCCTCCTCCTCCTCTTCCTCCTTCTTCTCTTCCCTTTGCCCCCTTTGAACTAGGCAAAGCCAGAAGCACTTTACCACTGATCTACATCCTGAGTCCTTTTTATCTTTTGTTGTGAAACAAGATTTCATTAAGTTGCTTAGGGCTTTGCTAAATTGCTGACGCTGGCCTTGAACTTGTGATCCTCCCAAGTTGCTGGGATTACAGGCATGTGCCACTGTGCCCAGGATAATTATTTTTCTATTCTACAATGGATTTAGATTACAAATTGTAAGTTGTATCATACTGCCCATTGTACAAACTTTGGAACTCTTTGGTTCCCCAATCACTTGTACTAAAATTTTGAGTGTATTGTGGCACCTATTTGGGAGGCTGAGGCAGGAGGATTACTTTAGCACAGTTGTTCAAGGCCAGCCTGGGCAACACAGCAAGACTCAGTCTCAAAGGGAGAAACACACACACACACACACACACACACACACACACACACGTGTATGTATATAAAATAAAATAAATGTTTGAATCAAAGATGAAGAAAATTAGAGCTGGAGAATGATATGTTGGTTGCATTTTAATGTCATAATATATACTGAAATGTGAAGCCATCAAATCATTATAAAAATAGAGGTAAAAGTATAATTGTAAATAAGAGAATATCAGAATAACTCTTGGGGGATTTTACTTTGTCCCTCCCCCATTGAGTAATTGCTACCTTGAACAAACTATAGAGAAGCTCCTCAACTTATGGTAGGATTACATCCCATAGGCCTATCTTCAATGGAAAACATCATAAACTGAAATGTATTTACAGAACATCATAGTTTAGTGACACAGTACTCTGTAGAGTGTGGGTTGTTCACCCTAGTGGTGATGTGGCTCCCTGGGAACTGTGGCTTCCTGCTACCACCCAACATTATGAAAATTAATCATACCACATATTACTAGCCTGGGAAGTGATCAAAATTCAAAATTCATAGGACAGTTTCCAGTGAATAAGCACTGCTTTTGCACCATCTTAAAGTTGAAAAAAATCATTAAATAGAGCCATAATCATAAATTCTGCACTGTCTATCATTTACTTTTTGAGTATCAGAAGCCTCAACCACTTAGGAGTATCAGAGTCTTCAGGTTGTTGTGTTGAAGTAAGAATGCCAGTATGTCTATTTCTAATTAGAATACAGTCTGTATTTTTATATTCAAAACCAAATTTCATTTACATAATCAAAATTCTATAATCATAATGTTAGTAATATTTTAACTAAGGACACCAAACATCATTCGAAAGTAGTTTATATTATTATTATTTGTGCATCTGATATATTAAGGCCACAAAATGCCCACAGAATCTGCAGATGACATGTTTTAAGTTTAGAATTTAAATTTCCCTTTCATTACTGTTTATGACTTAAATAATAATGTAGGAAGGGATACACTTTCGTCTATGCATGTATCCTTAACTTATAAATAAAAAAAGATAAGTAACAAAGACTTTCATTTAAAATTTCTTTTCTAGGATTTTACCTTAAACCAGTACAACTTATTGCAAAGAATGCTTAGGAAACAAAATAAATAAAAATAAGTAAACAACAAAAAAGTAAAGTCATGAAAAATAAGCTTCCTAAGAGAAAATGGGGAGTTTTGACAGAAAACCTTGGAGGAAAATGGTAGAATAATTCATCCAAAGGGTTTTAGAATTTCAATGCTTCTACCCTCTCAAAATGAAACTTGCATGAAATGATATTTACTTTTCAGATTTTTATGAAGTTTCTGTTCCTATTTGAAATGCCAAATGTTTTGTAAGATCTACAGGAAGTTTTTGATTTTTCTTTTATTTTTATCTCAACCAATCTGTTTTGTCTTGTCACTGAGGATTGCTCATGGGGTACTCAAATACCACAAAAAGAAGAGAGATGGTGAAAGATGGTTTAAATAATCATCCCTCATGAAAGCCACTCCATCCGTGCAAAATTCAAGTACGCCAGTACATACACATATTTAAGGAAATTAAGGCCAAGTTCATAAAATAGGTAATTGTGACTTTTCATGATTTATATAACTCAATCTAAGTACAGAAAGACTGCATGAGGGAATTGTGAAATTTCTAACTTCATCAAAAAAATGAGTTGGCAAACAGGATAGAGAAATAGCTTTTTCTTTTCCTTTTCACGTTAAGTGTTTCTACATAAGACATGAACTCTACTCATTAACTTTGAATCCCTCTAAGATAATTGTTTTTCTTTTATAAAAAACAATTTTAAGAGAATTGCATTTTCCAAATACTGCTTAGGCAATCATAATAATTATGAACTATAGGCCAGTAATTAATTATTAAGAAGCTGTTTTACTTTCTGCATAACTTTCTGTATGATAATGCATACAGAAAGTATTACTTGAATATTGTTTGTTAAAGCACAAAAATATGACTTTTAAACCACCTCATAAGTGTATCGTGAACTGATTATTTTTAGTACAGCTAATATGAGGATTTTTATGCAAACGTGAAAATTTGCTTTACTACTAACGTATCACATAAGCATAAAACATTGATTTGAACTGTTTCACTGAAGCCAGGAGGATTCAGTAAAGCCTATTTTCTAATAAATGTGGCACGAACTCTGTGAAATAAATTCCTGCAATTTTTCTAAATCTTGGGAAGGAGGATGCCAGACAAAAAGGTCATCTCATAAGCTCCTAGGAAAGTAAAGGTATCAATGGTGTGAAGAAATTAAAATTTCCTTTGCAGAACAAGACGAAAAGTCTCAGTTGAGAAACACATTAAGAAGGACAATATAATTCTGTTTTTCATTTTTTAAATAGTTAATTAATCAAAACAATTAATCATTACTAAAAAATCATTACTTAGCAAGTAAGAGCCTATAAAAGTTTCCTAATGCCCAACTGTCCTTTGGACTTAATAGAACTTATTCAGCAAAATCTCTTTAGTTACACAGGTATAATATAGCCCACTCTAATGTATTTGTGATTTTTTTTTTGCTGTGAATTAGAAAGAAAACGTTTTCATCACATTGGTGAACCGTATCCACAACTTTCAAAACAATGGAAACAGAAAAGAAAATAATAAAAACATGTGGGAACTAAGTACTTCACAGTAGCTCAAAGTTAAATTCAGGTACAAGTAAAAAAAAAAAAGGATTAAATTTGATTATATATGAATAATTGGAAATCAATCGGAAATTTTTAAAGAAAATGAAACCATCAAGCAATAGTGAAGAAGATTTTAGAAATATCTGAGGTATGATAAAAACATTAAATAAAGGTAGGAAGATGGAAAATTTCATTCTTCACATTTCTGAGTTAAATAAAATTATTAATAATAGTTAACATATAACTTTTAAAATGTCATATTTTATCAGAAGCTCTTAAAACTGAATCCCAGAGAGTAAATAATTTACCAACATCATTCACTTATTTGCAGTGGAGATATGCTTAACGTGGAATGGCCAACCAACTGGGTTTGCTCAGTAACAGTCCTACTTGCAACACTAAATTTTTGCATTCTGATAAAACCTTCTTCAAGTCAAGAAAAGCCCTGGATATCAAAGAGAAGTACAGAAGGATGAAAAATATAAAATCCATACAACAGTCTAAAAAATCATCTGAACACCATTTTTAGTGAATGGGTGCTATGTTGGTTTGCATGATTTGTAGTTCCCAATGAACTGGATCATGCATTGTTGCATTATTCTGGGTGACATAAATATGCAAATTAAATGTATTGTGATAAGGAGCCCTCTTTAACTTCTCCTGTGAGTAAACTGTTGGGTTTTCTATAAAAATTGGACTATTTTAGTTTTATATTATGACTATTGTGACTGTGTTTCCTAATAATTCAATGATGAAAATAAGTGACGATATTATTAAATCTCACATGACACTACTAAAAAAGAAGTACTAAACAACTGCATTGCCACTATTATGTAAAATTAAAACAACCAAAAAAAAAAAAAGATATGGACACAAGAAACTAGGTAAAGCAGAAACCCAAATCTGAGCATACTGCAAAATATGCACAATGAATTTGGGAGGAGTTTTGGGATAGATGATGTGAACGTAAATATGGAGACTGAATCTCTCAAGTCTAAGTATGACAGGTAAGTTTTTATATGTTTGTTTTTAAAAAATTACCTTCCTGTAGAAGGCACCAATTCTCTGTTGAAAATAGTGCTCTTTGAATTAGCTGGATTTACCATAAGAATAGCATGAATTATTGTCTAGGTCCCTTGATTGTTCTATGCCCCTGAATTTGGTTGCAACTAAAATGCCCTGAGGCTTAAAAAAAAAGGTGGGGAATATGA
The DNA here is from genome assembly GCF_048772815.1 of Callospermophilus lateralis. NCBI lineage: Eukaryota > Metazoa > Chordata > Mammalia > Rodentia > Sciuridae > Callospermophilus > Callospermophilus lateralis. The sequence continues at coordinate 46,460,476 of NC_135312.1, read as the reverse complement.
TAACCAATGTGTAGAGCTGATTGTGTCAGCTCTTATCCTTTCTACAGTATATCAAATGATGTTTTGAATCATGGAAAAGGTGTGTTTCCTCTAGTTCTTAGGCACTTTAATTTGAAAAATAGAGTTTCAAGTTAGCTTGATTTCTATGAAGATGTTAACGGAACTTTAGAAGCTACAAAAGTATTAGCATCTTCTACAAATATGAAGCTTTTACTAATCTAAAGATTTTACTACTCTATCTCTATACCTAACCGTGTAAAATGTAAATTTGGAAAATATTATTCACCCGATGATTTTTTTTTACAGAAGAAAATAAATAGTTCTTATTCACTGAATATCCTGTGCAACTTTAAACAATAATCATACAAAGTGATGTGATTTGCATACATGTGATATTGAGGCTTCACGATGAAATTTTTTGGTCACTTCTATTTTATCAGAATGTGCAGAAGCACTTAATGAGCTTTTTGACATTCTAGAAATGGAAGGGGATAGTCTCCTGGCATTTTTTTTTTTTTTTTTTTTTACAAGATGGTCATCAAGATGACTGGCCATAGACAAGATGTTAAAATACCGGCTTTCTGTAAAATTATATTTTCAAAGTGTAAGGCAAAATCATATCTCTAATTTTAAAATACTTAACAGATGAGAATGGAGGAAAAGATTATACACTACAAAAGACATTTATATGATGTAGTTTGAGGTTATGTGTTGGTTAGTATAATAACTCATGCAGTAAGAAATGTGATTCATTTTGGGAATTTAAGACCTTTTCCCAAAAATGTCACCAGAAAAGGACAGCCTAGTTAAACAAAACTTTCTCGTGTCTTTACTAATATATTTAGAATGTGATCTCAATTTCAGAAGGTAAAATTATGTGCTTTTAAACTATTATTCTTGATGTATTTTAACATGTTGACATTTAATATGTTTGGAAGTATTAAAAAATGGTGGACATTTTAGACATGGTCAATCTAATATGTGAGTTCACATATTAGATATATGCAGATACATAGTAGATGGGCATTGTTTGAGAGCTGGCAACTAATTTCTGCAAGTCTAAAAAGTGACTAAGTAAAGCTATTAAGAAACCATGAGTATTCCATGTTCAAAGATTTTAGCGGAGAAGACAATTAGTTTGATATTATCATACTGAAATGACATAAGGAATGAATATGAGTTCTATAAGCAGAATTGCAAGTCAAAGTGAACCTTACTTTTTATTATACTGTGTTTTATCTCTATAAAAAAGAAAAGAAGGGAAAAGACAAAAAGAAACATGTCAATTATTTTATTTAAAAATAGATAATATCTATTTAATTACTATCTTGCTTAGTAAAGACTTTTTTCAAAGTCTTTTAGGTTTAGTGCAGCGTATTTTGTTCAAATGGTTTTAAACTCTTATTTATACAAGTTGTCCGAACTGCCTATCTTAAAACGTTATATAAGTAACTATTCTGGAAACTCTAGCTTAATTTCTCTAGAGTCCGGGAGTTCTCTCGCTTTATCACTTTACTAGACACAGTATAATGAAATAGACCAGGAGAAAAGGAAAAGAATCACTGAACTGTCTCCATGTTAAAAAAAGTAAAATGTGATCTGGAACAAACAGAATACAGTTAATAAACACCTCAACTGATTCTCAAAAAGAACAGTACAAGCAATTGAGAATGTTTTTAGACATTAGGTACAAAGGTTTTTGTTTGTTTCTTTTGCTAGGTTGGTTGGTTATACCTTCTTAAGCATAGGTAAAGTGGGTGAGTATAACCATTGTTTAAATTTTTTTTTAAGTTTCTTCAGTTGTACAATGGTAAAATAATCTCACTAATAAGGAATAAACCAAATCGATGAAAATATATTTACTATTAACATTAATTTATGATTGTACTGAAATTCAGAAACTGTGATATTGGGAGGGCTCGCAATGTCTGTATGATCACATTTTGAAGTATTGGAAAGTCATGTGGGTACTAGCTCTCTGAGTAGGTTGGTTACCTATTCTCTCTTTCTTCCTGCCCCATCTAGAAATAAGAAGAGAGAATCTACAGAATTTTCTTTTTCTCCTTCCAATAATGTCTCCTGCTCATAGCAACTTCTCTAGAAATGAAACACAAGAGGATCTAGACAATTAGTGGTCCATTGTAGATGGGAAGAGATAATATGAAGCAGAATTCTTCATTTCCTGTTAAGTAACACAAAATGCTCAAAGGAACCTTTGAGTTGAGGCTAACATTCCAGGAGCCCTGATGGTAGGAAGAAAATTCTCCCATTACACTTATTTGTATTTTGAAAAACCCATTGCTTACAAGTGAATTAAATTCTAAGTACTCTCTGTGACCTGCGAAATGTGAGCATTTTGTATGGGGGAGGGGGAGTGGGTAGGCTAGGAAGGTGAAAGTGGTAGTTGTCACTCTTCTTATTAAATAAAAGGGGTGTGTCATTTCTTGGTAACCTGTACAAAAATTTAACCAGTGCTGGAAATTCGTAAATTGGTAAGGCCCAATTCTGTGAAGGAAACATTTAATACACTGTTCAATGGAAAATCCAAAAGTAATTCTTAGTTCTAGAAGACTATTGATTTTTTTATAAAGTTAATATTAAAGATATAATACAAAATTGTACAGTTTTGAAACCACCTTTTTTCATGAAATTTTTCATATTTGGTAAGTATTTAAGTTGCAAATTATTTAGTAAATATACCAGTTAAGTGCTCCATATAAATTATAATTTTTTTCAAGTTTTTTTAGTTGTAGTTGGACATGATACCCTTATTTTATTTCTTATGCGGTGCTGAGGATTGAACCCAGTGCCCTGAACACACTAGGTGAGCACTCTACCACTGAGGCACAACCTCAGCCCCTAAATTATAATTCTGAATCTCTAACTCTACCTTAATCCTACCATATTATAAATAATAAAATGCAATATGAACATAAAAATACGAGAGTAGAAGTAAGTAACCTTTAGCATCGTATATTAAATACTTTAATTTTCACTAATGCAACCTATTTGCTAAACTACTAAAGAAACTCCTTTTTAGATTTTAAAACATGAAAATATCCTTTTAAAAATCAAGTATTTACTTTAATGTGCTATTCTAGGGTCATACAACATAAAACAACCTGTGTATTCTTTTAGCCAAGGAGAACTCTAACCTTAAAGTAATCAACACACAGAATCTATGATATAAATCTAAAATTTCCAAATTTTGACTGCTTCAAATAAATACTATATTTTTAAAAATGCACTGGTTTAAATCAATGCCTGTATTTGGACTAGGGAGAAGTCTGGATATGGCATGAGAGGATATACTAAACTTTAAAAAAAAGAAGAAGAAGAAAAAGTCACCAAACTAAGTAAAATCTTTTAAAGAAAATAAAAATCAATATCAAGTTAAACTGACAGGAGACAGTAGGCATACTTTTTTTTTTTTTTAAATTTCCTAAAGAACTAACATTTTAGTATAGGGAAGAGCTAGGAACGTAAACTACAAGACCCTTTTCTTAAGTATTTTTACAGTGCTCTACAAAACCACAGCTCAAATGTTAATTCAATTAGTTTGAAACTGGATTTAGTTTAAACCCTTCCAACCTCTACTAATCACTATTCTATATTCTTACCAACTTTTTTTTAGTTTAATGGATGTTTTAAAATACCACAAATATTATAATAGTTTTCATTATAAAATCACATTACCTAAGTTTTTGTAATATTTACTTTTGTGTCTAAAAGAGAAGACAATAAACTGTTTTCTCACACAAAAGTGAAGAGAACTCAAAAGCACTCAACCAGCTGCTTCCCAACCTTGGGGTTTATGGAGAAATTCTCAAAAGTTACAAATAGATAAAGACAAATCCTTTGGATTCTAGCATAATTGAATATTTAGAGAGAACTACTCACAGCAGTTGGTTTTGTAGTTTCTAATCAAACAAAAAAATACTTATAACATCAACCTTATTAATCTTACAAACATTTAAAAACAAGAATGAAGAAAAAGCAAAACAGGATAACTCTTAGACATTTAAAAGCTCACTAACCATCTACCATGGTTTTTGTCATAATAGATTCTTTTCACTCACTCAAGACTTATTATTTTTTACATGTGTAAAGCAATGGAGTTGCAAATTAGAATAAAAGACTTTCCTTAAGATGAGAACTCATGGTCTGGAGAAGGTAAATTTGTTGCAGTATATGATTATATATTGTAACTTATAAGAGAAGCACACCAAGTGATTTAAAAGCAAATGAAAAGAAAGCTCCCTTTAACTGTTTACTGATTATGTGTCAAGAACATTCCCAAATGTTTAACTTTGAACAATTGCAGAGATTTCTGAAAATATAGACTGGAAAATGATAACATTTAGAAATATTAAGAACAATATTTCCCACATATAAAGCAAGAGGCAGAAAGTATGGTTAATCTATGGAATGTAGGAATGAGTAAAAGAAAACAAATGAAATAATAGAAGATTATAAGATGATTTTATACTTGACTTTGATACAAAGCTTCACTGTTTTTTCAAATTGAAATTAGCTATAGTTTCATAAATTTTAATATTTTAGAAATAATTGAAATGAAGCTTTGATTAGTTTTTCCTTATATCAACAGAAATGGTCCATTATCCAAAAAAATTCAGTTTTTCCTAAGTTCTTTGCTAATTGCAAATTATAAACAGCTATGTAAACATAACCAAGAGATGGAAAAAAATTAAAACAATAATGAATCCTCTTTTATACAGGGAGATTACTCATTATTGATAGAATATGAAAAACCTTCAATGCTTATTTAAGTACCATGAAATGACCAACTGATATTTTATGTAACAGCTTTCACATATCCAATTCTAATAATTAGGTGGTTTATTGAAAAAAATTGCCAATGAAAAACATCATTAAATAGTTCAAATCTAATTTTTGGCAGTTAATTGTCATGCACTTTTTAAAAAAAAATCTTCAAAATACACTTGATCTTTGATATGGAATATCCATAATAAATTAAAATACATGCATTTTAAGAAATTAAGCATTCATTCTATATGTGTTTTAATCTGTTTACATTTTAATTTAGTTTGAAGAACATATTTAGGAACAGGTAAACAATGTATTTAATTTAAAACATTTACATTGGTCTACCATATAGTTTGAGAGTTCTAATTCACTGGAAAAAAAAAATGTTAATCAATATTATCTTATTTAGATGTCAGATGCTAAAAAAGGATTTTGAACAAATAATGAGAAAACTTTCAAATTTAGAAAATACAACAAAATCCATAAAAATCTACTCCCCTTCTTGTAGAAAAAAAAATAGAAAAACAAGAACACTTCAGTATTAATATGTACTTCTCATAACAAACTTGAGTTAATGGGTGGAAGTATCCCCTTCCTTTTCTTACATTCCTGAACTAACCTAGCTAAAATCTCTCAGCATCCCATTCAACAGTATGTCTTAACACATCTCTCCCTTGATAAAATACAAACTCTCTGAAGCAAAGGACCTGGTTTGCCTCACTTCCGATTTTTGTGCAGACAGGATAATCTGAAATTTAAAACAGGAGGGCAGGGATATTCTCATCAGGAAGGTGACTGTGCAAAACTTGAAGGAGGCCAGAAAGTTTGCCATGTGAGTGTCTGCAGGGGCTGGGAGAAGGGAGATTCCAGGTTTACTCCAAGCACACCTGGTGTGTCCATGCACAGGCTGGGGCTAGGTGATCAAGGGAAACAGTAGTAGGAGAGGAGGTCAAGGGATCTGGGCCAGGGTTTGAGATTTTGCTCCTGCTGAGATAAGAAGTCAATGGAGACTGATTCAAAGGTATAAAATATCAGACTTGCATCTTAAAGCATTTACACAATGTGATTTTGAGAATCAGTCAGAGAACTAATGTGATCCAACTCACATTTTTAAAAGTATTTCTTTGGCAACCATTCTGAGAATAGACTGAAGAGGGAGATGGAGGGAAGCAGAGAACCCATTAAGAGGCTAAAGCAACAAAGTAAAGGGGAGATGATAGGGTCTGGAACCTAGCTGACAGAGATGAAGATGCTGAGAAGAGGTCAGACTCTGGATCTGACAGTATATGCTAATGGGACTGAGTGTGCAATATTAGTGAGAAGAGATGAATCAAAGGTACTATATGGTACAGGACTGGAGCACTGGAAGGACAGAGTGGCCATTCACTAAGATGAAGAAGACTCCAATGGGAAAATACCAAAGTGTGGTCCTAGAGTGCTAAAACTTATTACATACGTCTAAGTACTGATGGTCCCCAGTGTACCATGGTGCAGCTTACAACTGTTTTATGATGATGGAGCAAGAGCAAGATATAATTGGTAGAAACTGTACTGCAAATTTTGAATTGTATGTAGCAACCTGTGATATGATATCAACTCTCTATGCTGGGGATCGCATGGAGCTGCAGCTTTCAGTCATGTGATCATGAGAATAAAAAACCAATATCGTACCAATTTATTGTATTACCAGTGTCTTTTGGATATTGTGCTTTGCTTTGTTCTGTCATAATATCTACAAAACACCCATCTCTGTCTCCTGAATACATACATCCAGTCTGCTTTTCACTTTCACAATAGTATTCAATAAATTGCATAAGATAGTGGACATTTTATTACAAAATGGGCTTTGGGCAAAATTGTGTTGGGCAATTTTGCCCAGATATAGGCTAACATAAATATTCTGAGCACATCTGAGGTAGACAAGGAGGAGCTATGCTCCTGGGTTGGTTAGGTGCACTAAATGCACTTTTGACTTATGATATATTAATTTATGATGGCTTTATTGGGATATAATTACAACCTAAGTCTAGAGCATCTGTAGTCATATCAAATCATAGTTAAATCTGTGAGTCTAGAGTTAAGAAAAGGAGATAGAAATATGTGAACCATAAAAGTACATTTAGAGCCATACGACTATAGAAGATCACCTAGGGAGAAAAAAGAGATATTTAGAATTGTACCTTAGGCTAGATCGACACAAGATGTCATGGAACAAGAGACCAGCAAAGGAAACTATGGGAGACTCATTAACAAGGAAGGAAAGAAACAAGAAAAAGTAGTGTACCAAGACGAAGGGAAGAAAGTGCTGCAAAATGTGGCCCACTCACATTCTCCACACATTGCCTTACTCAGTCTATCCCACTCATCCTTCAGAACAGGACACTTTCGTGATAAGCCCTTCCTAAGCACTCCTGCCTCAGAAAGATCATCCTCTGTTACATCCCTAAATCACAGCGTAGGCCTCAATAATTATCAAAATTATGTCTGCAGCTGCATCTTCGTTTCTCTGCTCTTCTTCCCAGGCCTACTTCTGCTCAAAAATGTGAGTCCTTGAGGGCCAGAAGTTTCCAACAGAATTGCTGGAATCTAATAATATATCACCCAAACAGGAAGGAGCAAGTTAGATTTATTGAGATCCTGCTGCATATTAGGCAATAAGTCAATATTCTATATGATGGTTATCTTAGTGCTCAAAAATGTGGATAAAAGAATGAAGGAAAGGCTGATTGAAGAGTAGCAATAGCACACATGATAGATAGATGGATAAGGGCAATTCAGACACAGGTAGAGTCCCGCAGGAAGATGAATGCAATAGGGCACCACAGTTTCATGTTAATCACTGTCAAAATTATTCAGCTGCTTCTTTCTAAATTCATCAAGCAAAATTCTCCAATATCACTTTGTTTCCTTTACAGATTCTCCTGTGGATTTAGAAAGTGACAACTAGTAGATATAAGTATTTGTTCCAACTGGCTGCTGTATTTCTCATTATGTGTGAATAAATTAAATGTCTATTTAAGACATTAGTCTAATGTAAATTTGGTTAGTGTGTTTCATTTTAGATTTCTAGTGATGATCAGTCTCCTTATTTCCTTGTTTTTTGTTTTTGATCATTAAAGTGACAAAACTAAGTTATGGGAACAACAAAATGGGACTGACTCAGGCAATCAAAAGAGATTGTGATAAAAGAAATTTAAGACTCATACTGTGCGTTTGACACCTATAGGAAAATATTGATTCCCATTTTTTACCTCTTGTTGACACACAATAGTGGTCACAGTCATGATTCTTCTATAATGGGTTGGGGGACCAGTTGACCAGTTGATATGCAATGAGCTTTACCAAAAAAAAAAAAAAAAGGTATTTGGCTGTTGCCTCAAATTTGATCCATTTTTTTTTCCTGAGTTTATTTTGTAAATTGAAATATAGAATTCTAGAACCAGATGAACACTTTCCAAATTTAAGTCCATCATTTGTCAGTATAGTCAATCTTGCTAAACTGGATCAATTTGTGATGTTTTGACAAAAGGAGGTGTATATCCCTTTGAAGAATATCATTTGAACTCTGCTGACACAGCTGAGATCATTTTGCTTTTATGTTGCTAACTGGATGTGTATGTGGTTTCCCTCTGGGGTGCCCACACCTTCTCTTTCTAAATTCTAGACAAAAAAAAAAAAAAAAAATTGGGGATTAAATGATTTGTGTCAGTGACATAAGGTAGATAACAACTTTGTCACAGTTTTCAATTTTTAAAGTGTGTTGAACATTAATACTTCCTCTCTTTTTATTGATATCAGGGTGATGGGAATTCACAAGTATGTAGCTTCTTGTTGCTAGCTCATCTATCACACTCTATAAATCAAGGATCATAGAGATTTTGTATTTTTATGTCCTAGCTATCTTTGAAATATAAATCCTTTTCATGGCCACCATAACAACCCTAGTTTAGGACTTCCTTTACCAAGACTAGTGAAATAACTGTCACAACAGAGGCAATCTAATAGTTTTCACATCCATCATCCACAGAGTATTGGGTATAATCTATGGAAAGTACAAAGTAAGTCAGTGCTAATTTTGTTTAGAAATCTAGTAATTGTTCCCTTCCTCCCTCCCTCTCTTCCTCCCTCCTTTCCTTCCTTCCTTCCTTCTTTTCTTCCTTCCTTATTTTTTGTCTTTGTGACAACAAAGATTGAACCTTGTGGTGCACTACCACTGAGCACATCACCAATCATTTTTATTTTGAAACAGGGTCTCATGAAGTTATGGAGGTTGGCCTCAAATTTGCTGTTCTCCTGCCTCAGTCTCTAACTGTTTGCCAGCTGTGTGCCACCACATCTAGCTAAAAATTGTTTCTTAATTGCCTTTAAAATAACAGCAAAGACTCACACCACCAGTACATTCTGAGACCCTGGAAAGATAGCCCTTGCGGGGACGTCATACTTTGGGGGAGGCAGGGAGAACCACTGATTGGGAGCCAGAGGCTTGCCATATATGGCCATGCTCAGGAGCAGAACTTGGGAGATTCTGAGAATTCTAAATTCAGATTGTGTCTTCAGTCAATATAAAGTTATGTTGTGTTAGGTCAGGATATATTTCATCTTTTCGAGCTTTATTTATTACTTATAATATTTAGACATACCATACATGTGATATGTGAGCATCGATTCAGACTCCTACTCTGAATTTACAGATGTCGGCCCATCTGGGTTTCTATTTGAGGCCTTTCATGCCACAGTCCTGCCCAACTCTTCAGTTCATCACCAACTGCTAGCTATCCACACTGTACCTATGGTACATTAACCCTAAAGTCTTTGTACCATGCTCTCCACACCATGATATGTAACATCTTCAGTTTCCATTCATACTGTTGTCTCTGATTGAAATAGCCTTCACAACTTTTCTAGCTAATTCATTAATCTCTTATTACACATTTTGTAAATCATCACCCACAATCTAAAAAATTTCCTGACTTTACATATTCAATTTCCTCACAGTAGATTGTACAAACTTCATTCTTATGGTTACCTTATTATGATGTAGCTATTTGCTTATGTCTCATAACAAAACAAAAAAAACAAAACAAAACAAAAACAACCCTGTCAACTTCTTGAGGGCAACATTTATCTTGTTTTTCAAATTATTATACTCTAAGAAATACATTTTAAACAAATACATGCTAACCCGACAAGTATGATTAAAAATATCATTTACGACAGTTGAACAGCTAAGTAACCTTAACTTTTATAATGAAAATTTTGTTAATTGCCAAAGCCAATCCAGGGTTTTAAGAAGTCATTTTCCTTCTATAATACAATGTATATCAAATAATTAGGACAATGATAGTATACTGTAAGACGCTGTGAAAATTGAAGCTTTAAATTTTGCATAAAATTTCCATGCTTTATTTTACCCTACCCAAAGAAAAATATCAATGGCAGTTCTAATGGCTACCTTTTATAATTTACATAAGACTAATAATTTTTAAAAATCATAACTGATATGTTTTAAACTGTATTTAATTCATTAAAATATTTTTTAGAAAATAAAGTAAGCTACATTTTCAGATTTTAAGTGTAATTATTTAGTCTATGATTCTTTAAATGTTTCAGAAAAAAAAAGTATGCTTTTCAATGGCCATCTTATTTGAAACCCTAGCAAATCATCCCTTTATTATGTCACACAATTTATATAATCTAGCTTTCTTCCAGCTTTAATTATTGGTTGCACTTATACTGGGATCCAAGTCAACTCTAGTTCTTAAACTATTCTAATGACAGAAGCAAGGTATTAGCATTCTCAATTACTCTTGAAGTATCTTGCTTAGAGCAAAAACAGAAGTTTCCAACAATGTAAATTTCCGTAAGCTGAATGTTTCAACCTTAATTTTACCTACCACTGAGGCACTGAACTGTTTTGTGTTTTTGTACTACATCTCTTCCCTTTACAGTTCTCCTGTAAATGGCTAACCCTTTTAGCCATTCTTTTCTATACAAGCTTACAGTCTCCATCTCTGATCGGTCTCCATATATGAAAACTACTCATATGAGGAAGAAACTGATATAGCCCTTAACCACATGTCTGACTGTGGAAATTACCTGTTATCTAGATTTTTCCTAAGGTTCGCATCATCTTGAATAAGCATAACCCATTTCACTGTTAGAATTTGCCAATCCTTCTGTATTACCTTGGTCTGTATATATTATGCTCATTAGTTGCTTTCCCAGGAGGCACTTTAACAGAACTAAATCCTATGCATAGCCTTTTACTCTACAACCTATCCAATCCCAGCTTCCTAACACAACTCTGTTAATCTCTGGACCTCGGGGGTCTTATCTTGACCTGTTTGTGAATATATGCTTCTTTGTTTTTTTTACACAAAATGAAAACCAGGAGACTAGAGAACATTTATTAGCACATTTCAATTTTATGAATTATATTAGTAATAGGAAAAGAGAACCAGTTCTTTGAAACATCTAATAGGATACGGCCTGAATGCCAGTTTCTGGATAAACTGAGAAGGTAGCTCATAAAGCAGAGTGTTTGCCTAGCATGTGGGGGCCCTGAGTTCAATCCTCACAATTTAATTTAAAAAAATTAAAAAGAAAAAGAGTTTATGGACAGAATTGCCATAAAACTGGAGAGATACTGAAGTGAGATGGGCTCATATACTTAGGATTTTTTATAGTTAGAAAACTGATTGCATGCTAAAGGATTTGTGTTGCAAGACATATATCTTACCTTAACTTCCACATGTGCCATAAGTACTGCAAAATTGGTTAGGTGGTTACAAGAGCAAGTAGTATGTGTCTTGTTTGTTGTCAGGAGCCGACAGCCTTGAGTTGACCAATAACCTGTCATTGTGCGCTTGGAGTAGCTCCAAAATGAACAGTTAGGGTTGAAATTTTCCTCTGACTGCTATGGCAAAAAAAAAAAAAAAAAAAAAAAAAAAAAGCCAATAAAGGTAATAATTACTTGATGATCATATAAATTAGGTAAGCATTTTATTCATATATTACACAGTCTCATACTCCGTTCCAATTCTTGTGGTGATATCAACCAATGTTTTCATATGAAGTGGGACTCATCAATTCTATAAAAATTGAATGTCTGTGATTTATTCTATCTTATTAGAGGTTAAATGTTCTTTAAATGATTATTATTAAGAATACAATATCAATGTTTCTGAATCATATCAATTAATGTCAATTTCATAGTAAAGAAGTAAATTGATAGGAACAATAAACTTCTGAAAGGATGCTCTTTAGAAATATTTGTTGAATTTACAACTACAATATTTTTTTATATACACAAAACTATCTTCACACAAAGACATAATTACTTACAACATCATAGCACTCTACAGTTTCTTTTAATGTATGGCTAGCTCATTTTAAAACAAGAAATTTTATATTGTACATTTAGGGTATACAATATGATGTTATTGAATTCATATATATAGTAAAAAGATTACTATTATAGAGAAGACAAAAACATATCCATCATCTTACAGTAACGTTATTTTCTGTTTTTCTCGAAAGAATAGCTATGATCTACTTATTCTCCCCTCACAAAAAAGAGCACTACCATATCTTGCTGATAATGAACTGTAATATGTCAAATAATAGAAAGATATTAATAGAAAATTAATTTAATATTCAAGTTATATTGAACATGGATAATGTGGACAACTAATCTTAACATTCTTACCTTGATATGTTTAACAGTAAACACCACAGGATCAGCCAAATAAACCTTATTACTGAACTCTTTGTTTATTGCTGCTGTAATAACAGGTGAATTGACAATAACGGAATGATTTGTAGACATAGCTTCTGTACCCAACTTCATACTGGCATTCTCCGTGGACAAATAAGGACCCAAGTTGTTATAAAGGACAAAGGCCACTCTGATCTCTCCTGAAGTAAATGGAAATGTGTACATGTTGGGAAAAAGCACTGATCAGTTTGTACATTGTATTTAAATGAATTCTAAGTAGACACCAATCAAATCTTTACAAGCAATTTAAAAAATCAAGCATTTATTTGCTTGGCACCAAAATTCCAAATCATTCATGAGAAAAGGAAAGTCAAATTCTACTCAAATAACTACATATCAGTATTTTAAAAAATGAACTCAATCCTATTTTACTCCATATTCAAAACTGAATTTTAGATGGATTATAGACCTAAGCATAAGAGCATAACCATAAAGCCTCTAAAACAAAATATAGGATGATACATTTTAACTTTAAGAAAGGGAAAATGACTTAGATTGGATTCAAAAATGACAAAAATCACAAAATGGTAAACGGAACTGTATCAAATTTTTAAAATTTGAATCTATCAAAACATATCAAGAAAATGAAAAGCAAAGCACAAATGAGGGGAAAAGATAGGACTCACGTAAATATAAAGTATTTCTGCTAGTCAACAATTAAATAATAAAGAACATTTTAAAATGGAAAAAGTCATAAATAAATTCTTAAAAATATAAGTGAAAGACCAGGATACACATGAAAAATGATCTGTGTCATTGGTAATTAGGGAAATAGAAATTAAAATTTTGAGGTAGCATTTCTTTCCAACTAGAATTTTTAATAGAGATTCACCACAATAATGTTAGTAAGGATGTGGAGCAATTGGAACTCTTGTACATTGCTGCTGGGTGTGTTAAAATGTTTGATTACTAAGAAAAATGGCAATTTCTTTTAAAGGTCAACCTATATATTCTCTTCCTAGTAAGTGAAAGCATATATCCACAAAGAAGAAAATTTGTATAAGAAAACTTTAATACAGAATTCTTATTCATAAAAGCCCCATATGATAATAGAAGCTACTAGGCATCAATAATGAACAAACTGTAAGAGTCAGGTGCAGTAGCACATGCCTGTAATCCTAGCAGCTCTGGAGGCTGAGGCAGAGGATCTTGGGTTCAAAGCCAGTCTCAGCAAAAAGCAAGGCGCTAAGCAACTCAGTGAGACCCTGCCTCTAAATAAAATACAAAACCGGGCTGGGGATATGGCTCAGTGGTTGAGTGCTACTGAGTTCAATCCCCAGTACTACCCCCGACAAAAAGAACAAACTATAAGTAGGTAGGACATAATGACAAAAATGTCAAAAATATCTTACTGAGTTACAGAATCCAGAGAGAAAAAAGTGCATATGTATGAAATATGTGATTATATGAAATCTAAGAACAGGACAATTTTGTCTGTAAAAATAATAATGAGAAGAAAGGTTTATTAGGTAGGCACAGAGAATGAAAAGAGTGGTAAGAAACACCAGGGAATATTTTTGGGTAATAGAAAGAAATTTATTTTCTGTTTTATGTGATTTTACAGAGTTATATACGATGGTCAAATTCCTTAAGCTAAACACTAAAAGTTTGTGTATTTTATTACATGCTAATTTGCTTGTTTATATCTCAATTGCAATTTTTTTTTAAAGGATACCAAAACTTTACCTATACTTTTAGGTATCATTTCCTTGGGAGGGGAAAGGGGCAGGGACTCAAGTCCTGTGTGTTACTTCCAGTATACAGGCATACCAGTTCACCAAGAGACAGGCACTGTCCAACCACTGGGGCTACAGAGATGAGGAAATCACAGTCCCCATTTCTGAATCTTTGAGTTAAGTAGAGAAAGAAAGAGAATTCAGTTGAATGGAATGATAGACCAAAAAAAAAAAAAAAAAAACAAACAAAACAAAACTCTATAATATAAAGAGGGGTGGCTGTCTAACATCTAATCTGTACTCCCATGTTTGAGAAATGTGTTATGCTTAGGGATTTATAGATGCAAAATTTACAGTATTTGCCTTCCTGTCTTGCCTTGCAAAGAGGTTGTTCTGGGCACCTCTCAGCTAGCTGCATCTAAACAGATGCTGTATTCTCATTCTGTAGATGAAGAGCTATTGACACAAAAACCAGGAAGAAGAGCAGAAATAGCAGCAACAGCAGCAGCAGCAGTGCTGTTACTGTACCCCAAATGTGGCAGCAGAGACATCTCATAGTAGATTCTGTGCTGTGGTACAGGCTGCTGTCAGCCTGTTTTCTGAGACATATATCACGGGACTCTTTTTTTCCTTTCAATAACCCAGCAAAGAGATTATAATGAGAGCTACACAAGGAAGGAAATCTTATTTAATCTTTATCTGTCAGCATAGTACTATATAAATACTAGTAATTCACTAAGAATTTGCTGTCTCTTACAACAGAATAATTTTAGTTCTTTCCCTTTGGATTTTACAAGTGCTGATTTTTGAAAGGCAAAAGCTTAATATTATAAATTTTTATTTTAATTGTCTTATGATCAATTGATAATTCATCCCAATTTTCACTTATGGTTTGATGTCCAGTTACCATCACATCTTATTATGACTACTGCAGACATATTTCAGTCCTCATCTGCTTTGTGTCTGAAGGTTTCACACATTTATTCAATGTGTCCTTGGTGAGTACACTGAAGTGCCAGGCATGGTTTAAAGCAGTAGGATTATATCAGTAATAAGAATAAATGAAGTCCCTGTTCTCATGGAGTTTACTGCCTAGAGGGAGAGTCAGACATTAAGCAGGCAGTAAAAAAATAATATTAATACTAATATAATTTCTTATAATGGCAAAAGAACAAATGCTATGGAGAAGCATTGGCATAAACATGGCTTAATGGGAAAAGAGTGATTGAGAAAGAGTGATCTACCTAAGAGGACATGAGGAGGATTTTCCCTAAAGAGGTAAGATTTTTTTAAGAAGTGAATGATGCAGAGGATGCTATCACAAAAAAATTACATTTTAAGAAGAAAGAAAAGAATCTGCACAAAAACCTGATGTAGGAGCCTGAGCAGTATGTGTGAGAAACAGAAATAAGACTGGGTTTACTTGGATCACAGAGGGTATGCTAAGATAGGCATGAGCTGGGACAAATGAGGTAGGGAAGAAGTGGACCAAGAAGCATGTGGTGGGTCCAATGAAGTCATGTGATTTCATTCTAAGTGTTACCCAAGATGAACCAGTCAGATTTCTGTTTCTGGAAGGACCCTTTCTCAAAAGAAAATGATTATGGAGGACAGGAGCAAAAGCAGAGAAAACAGTTACAGGATAACTCAGGAATTACTCAGGAATTATACTTGATTGTATACAATCTTATTGTCGCTTCAAAAAATCTATTTAATCAAATGAGCAACACAATAGTAATTTATTAGTTTGCTCTTGTAAGACTTCTAGCACTTATAAAGCATTTTATTCTGATGACAACAAATATAATTTTTCTTGATAATGTTTAACATGATCTATTTTTTTGAAAACCATTCACCCCATAATATGTTGCTATGGCCTGAAGTCACCCTTCCCCCCACCCCCTGTTATATCACAGGTTAAAAGATCTCCATGTCTTAGCAAAAACATGATTTTACAATTCTAAGATTGGTGAAATTTGGGATGTACTTTCTCTATGAAATTACTTATTTATTGAATTTTAATTTTTTTTCAGTGAATTCAATCTAGCAGTAAGCTAGGCTGACCTATATATACCAGTTCCATTGCTCTAAAGTATCTCTTTACATTTAAATTTTCTGATGCTTTGCAAAGAAAAAGTACAGAAATTCTCAAAAAGATACTGAATGAAAAAAATATATGTACTTTAAAAATTACAAGTAAAATTAAATGGAAAATTTTACAAAGATAAATCTGTTGAAGAATAATCATATCATCTGGGTTTTGGAGCTCATAATTTTCCTCATATTCAAGTTTCTCACAACTGAAAAGCAATGGAAGAATTTCCAAATCTGACAAGAGAATTCTGCAGAATAAATAGTATTGTCATATTGATGGTACAGTAGATAAGAAGAAGAAGAAAAGCAGGAGAATGAGAAAGATATAAGGAGAGAGAGATGTCTCAGATAGTGAATCTTATATTCCAAGCCAAGAAGCAATGAACTGATGCAAGTTCAATACTATTAAGCATAAAACAAACAAACAAACAACAACAACAAAAAAAAACTCTAATTTACCATTGCGGCCATTCTGCTTTAAAGTATTTGCAGAAAGCTGGATAGTGCTTCCATGGGCCATATTTTCTGGAAATTTTAGGTCTTCTAAGTTTCCTTCTGTGCTCAGCCTTGCAACTTCTAGTTCTATTAATAACAAAGAGATATCCAACACATACATTGAGAAACATGACAAAGTTACAAGAATATTTCTGTAATCAAAACACTGAAGTTCTTGTTCTATTTTTCATGTTAAAAAAGTTCAATCTTTAAGAAAATATACCATCAGTAATTTCATTTTTTCAACATAAAGCAAATAAAAACTTGAAAAATCATGTAAATACTACAAATGTATCCATAATATATTAGTCTAAATTTTAAAATTCAAACCTAAATCTTATTACTTTGTCATTGGCCTTTGGTTAATTTTCAAAATACTATCTTTGCTTTATGAATTAAATAAAAATCCTCATATTGGAATTGTCATATCAAATCATTACTGATCTCTCTTTAAAATTAATAAATATAAAACAGATTTATCAAATGTCCTGATATAGAATCAGTTATGTCTGAAACCACAATAAAAACAGATGTATACTCTTTATAAGCCAGATAATATAATTATCAATTTATTATCTTTAATCACATGACTTTTTAGAGTATCTAATTCACATGTAGAAATATTACAAAGCATGTATAGATAAATACATATGTAAAAATTCTGAAAATGAACAGACCTCCCTGTAAGCCATCCTAGAATGTTATATCCCATATATCCCATATCAGAATGTCCTAAGAGTTTAACATACAGGACTTTCAACCTGATTAACCTGAAAGGTTGACACTCTTTTCATCTGAGTGAAAGAACAACTTATCTCTATTGAAATAAGGAGTCATTTATATCTGGGGTGCCTGGTACAATTTTTTCTCTTCCCTTTCCTGTTATACAAGGGTCTCTGGACCTTCTGTATAACAAAGGCCACTTACGAATATTGTCTGTGTTCTCCCTGACAATGTCAGTCTTCAAAAGGTTATCAGCCAGCACAAAGGCACTCTCCTCTACGGTGTCAAGCAGCATGGTGGCTGCACGTAGTTGATCACTTGTAGTCAGGTCTCTCCAAGCATTCAAAGCTTGTGGCTGAAGGAGGTTGTTAACTGTCTCAACCATTGCCTATGAGAGGAGGGACAGAATGACAGAGGTCTCTAGTGAACCCACATAGCTGTCAGAAATCCAGGTGAACATGCTGCCCAGCAAGCAAGGATCAGCGGTGCGCATGAGCTCACTATTGTCCCAGCCTCCCCTGTGACATGCTGCAGCAGAAGCATTCATTATTATTATTTTTTTTTCTGTAAAACCCTCTCTGAGACTTTGTAAGACAAGAGAAAAACCTGTTTCTTTCTTTGAAGGTCAACAAATAGAGTCATACTTGCTCCACAAAATCAACATCACAGGTTTCAATAACACTGTGATCACATAATTAAATGATCTGGCTAGGGGAACTGTTTACAAGTAATTCAAACAGATAATTTTTTTTTTTTCCTAAAGATAACCATAAAACTGGAGACTGACCACAACTGAGATGGAAAGGATGACTATAGACATGACAGTATAGGAATTCCTTCCTAGAGGTTAAAGACTCACGGAACAAACACCTTTCTTTTCTTCTTTCTTTCTTTTTTTTTTTTTTTTCCATTAGTCAGCTAGTAAAATGTCAGAATGGAGAAAATATCAAAACATACATAATCCCAGGTTATGGATGTATGGAGAGAAATCTTCTTCATGCTGTTTACTATTAGGGAGGGGAATAAACAGTTTGATTTCACTATACCAATGGACCTCAGGTGTTTTTTGTTTATTGTTTTAATCAGCAGTGGGTTCATCCATGTGGAAAGACAAGCACCATATTTCTCCTTGCTTCATCCAAAAGAATCATCTCTATAGTTAAAACTTACATATCTCCTGTGGTTTGCTTTATGCTGTAGGTTACAAAGAAAACCCAGTTCTCCCAATAAGGTATTGAATTTCATTCAAACCCAGAGATTTGCAAAATAGAAAAATATAACACCTGCAGTTTGAAAGTGATCATCTCTGAACCTATTCACTATAAAATATGCCTCTAATCCAGAAATAAAGTTAAATAAACAGCCAACACAGACATAGTTTCTAGACTGCATGTAAGTGTTTTAAAACGGGAATCACGTTATTGACACCTTGGCAGAGGGACTGGGCGAGATGGAGACATATCCTTTACACTGCAGAGTTTTCTTCTGGCTGCTGTTTTCATAGTAACCAAGTAACAACTGTTAAAAATTCAGCTTCATAATGAAACACCTAGGCTGCCAATTAACACCCGCTTCAAAAACTAATTTGCCTTTTGATAGAAGTTGTTTTTCTTGATATTTTCCCAGCTACTCCAAGTTCTGGCCCCAAATCAACATTATTGGACTTTTGAGTCTAAATCACACCTTGAAGACTTTGCATCACACTAACAAACCAAAAACATCCGTCATTTATTCAAAGACTGAACACTTTCACATAGTGTGCTTAGCTCTGTCATTTGTTCTGGGTTTAAAGCATGACCTAGTAATCAAACAAAAGTATTTCTGAATCAAAGCAAAACTATCTGCTTTCCAGGAAGTTCTCCTAGGGGTAATGCCAAACAGGATATGCCAAAAAAGAGATGCCAGATAGGAAAATCTCTACACACACACACACACACACACACACACACACATTTAGATGCTTTCTGAAACCAAACAGAAGACATCACCCTCTTGAGTGTAAAGAAGTACTTTTTATGGCATCAAATGATTCTCTGAATTCATTAGCAATGCTCTGAACCTCCCCCCGCCCCATGCAACAAGAATTATGTCTCTTTTTTTAAATGGACAGCTATTTTACCTGCTAATAATCTTTTTAAAAAAAAAAAACTGGGGATTGAACTCAGGGTCACTCGACAACTGAGTCACATCCTCAGCCCTATTTTGTTTTTATTTAGAGACAGGGTCTCACTGAGTTGCTTAGTGCCTTGCTTTTTGCTGAGGGTGGCTTTGAACTCCTGATCCTCTTACCTCAGCCTCCAGAGTCACTGGGATTACAGGCATGTGCCACTGCGCCTGGCTAATAATCTTTGTGATTATTAAGTATTCTTCCATTTATTAATTGAAATCTTAAATCAGGGAATTTCATCGAGGATAAGCATTTCTGTTCTGCCCTTTCTTGTTTTTATTTAGTTTATAAATGGTGAAATGAGAAAAAAGGAAAATAAGAAATATGGTCAACTTCAACAGTGTTCTCCAACCATGTTCTAAATAGTTTGTTTCAAGATGAAATAATTGAAACAAAGAAAGTCTTAATGGACTAGTATGGAGATTGAATCAGCAATCAAAAACCTCTCAAAAAGCCCAGGAACGAATGGCTTCACTGGTGAATTACAGAAAACATTTAAAGGAGAATTAACACCAATTCTTCTCAAACTCTCCTGAAAACTTGAAGAAAAGGAAACACTTCTAAATACATTTTATGAGGATAGCATTACTACTTTGATACAAAAGCCAAAAACACCTCCAAAAAGAAAACTAGAGGCCATATGAAGAATATAGATGCATAATTCCTCAATGAAATACCAGCAAATCAAACCTAACAGTGTATTGAAAGGATCATGCAATTATTAGCAAACATGATTATCTCTGAGATTAAATGATAGAGTTTAACATTTAAAATGATATAGTTAACATAAAATAATATAGTTCAATATTTAAAAAATCAATAAATGTGATATGCTATGTTAGCAGAATAGAATATGTCACACAATTGTTTCAAAAGATGAGTAAAAATAATTCTGACAAAATTCAGCACTTTTTCATGAGAAAAACAACAAACAAAGAATAAAAGAAACCTACTTAACTATAGTAAAAGCCATATATGAAAAGCCCTTAGTGAACATCATTGTCAACCATGAAAATGTGAGAGCTTTTCCTTTAAGATCAGGAACCAGGCAAGCATGGCATGCCCACTTTTACCACTTCCAGGCAACACAGTACTTGAGGTATTATGTCGGTCAACAAATAGGAAGTAAGAGCTCTCCAAATTGGAAGTGAGGAAGTGAAATCATCTCTGTTTGTAGATGACATGATCTCTATATGGGAAACCCAAAAGCTTCCATTAAAAAAAAAAAAAAAAAAAAAGACAAACAACAAAAATAAAGTACAACCTGTAAGAACTGATAAGCAAACTCAGGAACTTGTTTACAACAGGCTGCTTTATCTTGAAAAAACAAAAACAAAAAAATTGTGCCTGTCAACTGATACCAATGAATCAAATGCACCAACTTATTAACGTATCTAAGTTTCACAAAGCTATTACTTATCTTAGTTTTGCAGCTGAAGAAGTATAAGGTCCAGAGTTAAAAAAAAATCTGAATACATTCTCAACAATTAAGCACTGTTTGTAAAAAAGCTTTCAATGAAATTTATATTAAAGGTTAAATAATTTACAAATTTGTTAAAGACACAACATTAAAATGTAGTCTAACATCTAAGATTTAATGGGATTTGAGATAACTTGAAGGTTCATTTAGCCTTCTTAAAAAACACCTAGCCATGATTGTTTAAATATAATTGCAAGGATGTGTTAGCACAAAAATGAATAGATACAATCAGAGTGTGGGATTTAGAAATGCATCCACAGAAGTTGTCCTTAGACTCGGCTTCTTGTCCAGCTATGTGATGTTGGGCAAGTTACTTAACTTCTCTGTACTTCATTTATAATACAATCAATGTAAGAGGGTGCCTGGATTATATAAGTGCTCAAGATGCAGTCTTATTTTTACTTTCACTTGATATCATAGTCCAGTGGGGCATCTTCACAGGTGTCATCACTTAATAAGCACAAATCATATCTGATAAATGCACAGTGATATCTGTAAAGAACTACTCTTGACTCTTACAATGCAGTCTTCAAATTTGACCCCTGACACAGCTTAACTACCAAGGCTACTACATAGCTGAAGTTTTAAGAACAGAAGAGTAGAGTAGAGGATCCATCTTAATTCTCTAATGAATACAAATGCCTTAAGCTTTCTAAAAGTGGCTGGTGTGTCTCTGTTGCCCACTAATTGAAAGTCTAATTGACTTTAACTAACACAGCTCCTCAATGATAAACAATAACCAGATTTGATTTTCTTGAACACTTATGTATTTGTTATTTTATTATAAATGATGACATTTGGTAATAATATTTTTTGTCTTTAAAACCAGGTTGATTTCCATTTTATTTGGTTATACAGATAAAAGCTTAAATGTATTGCAGCCCTAAGTTGAATGATAAAGGTACAATGAATTTTATTAAATTTAGAGCAGATATGAGAACATCACTTTAAAGTCCAACAATTTTAACTCATTTTTGTTTTCTGCCTTAAATTTTTTCCTGATCTAAAATTTTGTTATAAGATGGAAAAAAATAAGGCTGGTCCTGTATTTATCTTATGGAACTTTATATTGCCATCACAATGCCTCAATCCAGGAGGGGAAAAAATCACCTGATCATTTTAACTTGTACAGATTAAAATAATCTAAAATTTTTTGAAGTAAATTTAATCAGCACTATCCTTATCAGAAACTAAATATTAACTAATTTGTTTATCCTTTGTAGAGGACTTGAAACTAAATAAGATATGGACACTGGAAATTTACATTCTACTTCTGCCAGTAAATTTCTGTGTGCTTTATGATAAATTATGCTTTCAACAATATATGAACCATTCGAGAAATTAAGGCTTATCATATTTTAAATTCAGAGTGGATAGTGATGGATACTCCCCAGCTCATTACATAGTTTGCCTTCTAGCCTTTAAGTACATTAAGCTATCTCATAAAAAAAAAAAATCACGTATAAATCAGAAAGATTCAGAAGTCATTTAGAGGCACATGGGGATCATGGACAAAGCATATCCTTCTAAACATGTATTAACATTACACAACTGTTTTAGAACGCTTATCATTAAATGCAGACCTTAGGCAAAGTCATTTGAATTGTTTAATTCATTTGGTAAAACTGTGGTGTGTTTGTGAAGAACATTTTATAATCACACTTTATGAATTTTATTTATTTTTAGGTACTGGGCATTTAACCCAGGGGTGCTCCTCTGCTGAGACACATCCATGACCATTTTATATTTTTTTGTGAAAGGTCTCACATTGCGGAGATTGGCCTGGAATTTGCAATCCTACTGCCTCTGCCTCCCAAGTCCATAGGATTATAGCTATGCACCACCAAGTCTGGATCACATTTTGTATATTTTAGAAGGGAAAATTCACTCATTTGTTGAATTAATATAAAAATATTTGGGAGAAAAATGGCTACATATTCTTGCAATGGCAACTTTTGTAATTATTCCAAGAGGATAAGTTTATGCAATAGACTAAAATTCCTTAGAAAGAGTACACAAAGAATTATTGCTGAGAAACACATCAATGACACTTCTTACCCAGGTGAGCAGTAAATCTCCAACTGGAGGAAAGGCGGAAGAATCACCTGAGGAATTTAGTTGCCCTTCTTCCTCACTTGAAAGCCACAACAATAAATAACTCAATACAAGTAATGAGTGTGAAATAATACAAGACTTCAGCACCACAGCATTTTTCTGAAGATAAGCTTTTTAATCATGACTTCATTCAGGTTTTAGCTCCAATATCATGTGCTCTAAGACAGCATCCATTATTAGAGAAACCTCCCTACCCTGAAATCTCTTACGTGTTTTATTTTATTTTCAATATATATTACTCTCTAAAGGTATCTCATATGTTTATGTGACTTTTTTATAACCCTCACTGGGTTGAAGGCAATCTTCATGAGGGTGGGGATTCTGCCTCATTTACAAGGACCAAAAACATTGTTAATGACTTTTTTGTTAAATGACCTGCCATTCAATGAAAATTCATAGTTAAGTTCAATTTTTTCCAATTTCATACCAGCAGGAAAAATAAATCTCTGAAGAGATTGGTTTTATAAGAGCAAAAAGGAACCACAAAAAATAAAACCTATTAACTAGCCATATTTCCTGACTTGTTCTCAGTTTGGAGATTTAATAACACAAAAGTCTCTTTGTCAGTTTGTTTGGGCTGCTATAAAAAAATACCTCATCCTGGCTAATTTACAAACAATGTATGTTTATTTTTCATAATTCTTGGGATTATGAAGTACAAGGTCAAGGCACCAGCAGATTCAGAGTTTAGGGAGGTCTCACTCTTTGCTGCCTCACAAGATGTAAGAGAAACATGCTGTTTCAGGCATCTTCATAAGTCCCATTCATGAAGACTCTGCCCTTGTGACCAGGTCAGTGCCCAGATGTTCCACCTCCCAACACCACCACACTTGGTAGTAAACTTGAATATATGAATAAGGGAGACACCCAGACCACAGTAGGCTCCCATTTTAGTGATTATTTATCTTTAATAGAATGATCCATATTTTGTGTCTAGATGTTTTCACTAGACTTGATGTCCTTGGGAGAGATGATGTTCATTTGTGTTTTCCCACAGTAAATGTCTCAGTTCATTTGCAGAACTCATTAGTTCTCACTATCAAAGCACAACTTACTTTTATTATAAAATCCTTAATGACCTTATATACAATAATAAAACAGAAAACATCTCTTTGATTTCTATAACATTTTGCTTTGTCTCCCAAAAGTGGGAGAATAAAATGTTCAGATGTCACCATGGATGGAAAGTAGGAAGACTGGAATAGAAGGAATGAAGAGAATAGAAGCTGCGATGAGGAAAATTTGAACCAGTTACTGCAAGGAACATAATCCACTATGATTAACAACATATTAAAAAAAAAACTGTATGTACCAAAATATACCAAAGTTAATTTTCACCATAATTCAAGAAAATTTTACTAAATGTGTATGATGTGAGAAGGACTAAGGAAGGCACTGTTGGATGAGGTTAGAAATGAAAAGAAAACAAAAATGGAGTTTGCCTTTGATTTTCCTGTGCTCCAAGGAAGGAGGTGAACTCAAAATAGAACTACAAACCCACATCATGTTGTACGTAAGGGAATGGATTCTTCCTAGGGAGGTCAATGGCATTTGCTTTTGAGTTGAGCACTAAAGGATAAATATACTTTCCCTAAACCTGAAGAGGAAATTGGAAGCTAAGAGACATAATAGGGAAGTTAGGAGCAATTATATCATATGTATAAAAAGACCAAACTAATAAATTGCTGGCATACTTTTGAAAAACTGCCTAGTAATATAAATCATATTTTACTCTTTACTTCAACATTCTTGTTTTTCCCATAGTCCTCCTGAATGCAACATCTCACCCCCCACCCCCATTTTGGTATTAGAGATTTAACCCAGGGGCTTTACTACTGAGCCAGCCCTTTATTTAATTTTTTAACATTTTGACACAAGGTCTCAATAAGTGCTTAGGGCTTCCCTATGTTGCTAAGGCTGGTCATGAATTTGTAATCCTTCTGCCTCAGCCTCCTCAGCCGCTGATTACAGGTATGCACCACCATGCCCAGATAAATGTAACATTTTTTATCAATATACATAATCATACTGGACAACAGGTTTTGCTCTAGTAAGTTTATAGTTATGTTTCAAAATTTTTCTTCATGTCTAAGTCTCAGGATATGTTGAGGAAGAGAAATATATCTTCAGGTCTTCTTTGCTTTTACCTCCTGCTTTCTGACCATATATGTGTTCATGTGCCACACAGCAGCATTTGGGTCAACAGCAGATCACGTATACCATGTGGTTCCTTAAGATCATATCACCAAGTAGTATCTGAGTCCTCCTAGTTTGTATAAGTACACTCTACAATGTTCACACAAGGAGGAAATCAGCTAAGGATGCAGTTTTCAAAACACACACATACACACAAATACAAATGCATAAATATGGCTTACATTAATTAATAATTTAAAAAGAATAACAAAAGTTTTCTTCAAGTATTCTTTGCTATAAAGTTTATCAGTTGAGAATAAAATAAAACAGAGCAAAAGCTTTAAATCATTATCAAATAGGGCATTTTGTACTCCAATCTGGATTTAGATATTGATTCAAATCAAAAACTTAAAGGTCGAATGTTCAAAAAGTCTTCAAAACAGTTTATAACTTGTAGGTATTTTATTAGAAGTCAGGTTGAGTGACTGATATTTACACATCTGATCAATAAACCTAAGGTTCATTTTATAAGCACTGTCATTTAATATTATTAAGCATATAAAAATTACTAATCTCTGAACTCCCTTTTATATTACAGTGAAGTATTGGCATTTTCAAGTCTTAATTAAAATTAGATCATATAACACAACTGACCTTAATATAGTAATAAGGACCTTTAGCAGAAGAACAAGAAAAGACTCAACCTCTGAGATCCCTTATTATTTAAAAAGCATTGCTTTTATCAAACTGTATTTGGACTATTGCTTTTAAAATGTAGTTTGAAAGCTGTCATTGAAATCTATACTGTATTACAGGAACTACACAGAGCTATAAACTTAACTCTACCTTCTTGATAACTTAATATTCATTCAACAAATATTAATTGAACACCTTCAATGTGCCAGTCAGGTTCAATGCAGGTAGACAGAGATGTTCACCCTTCCCTCAATGTGGTAATATAATGAGGCCAGATAATTAAGTAATTAATTAAACCCAACATGACCATGGTTTTAATAATAAAGCCAGGAACAAGTTCTGTATGATAAAGAATCCCTAAATATGCAAAGTTCAAGTTGAAATTCAATTCTGATCAGAGGCAAGAGGTATGGTATGTACTTATAATCATAGAGGTAAAAGGGAATAGGGAATCTGAAGAAATTAAAAGAGGCAACAAGATGTCCCTGAAAAATTTAAAGTGAGAAGTAATATACATTATAAAAGTTGAAAAAAGCTAATTAGTTAACATGGTGTAGAATCAGGTTTCAAATCCATTCATTCTGGCTCTAGCAATAAAGAAAAACAAAAATTTCAAATACATTTTAAATGATTTGCTGATTAATTAAAGTTGGTGAGAAAAATAAAGATTGTTGCAATGCACAGAAAATTTGGTAGGCAAAGATGAAGTACTCCTTTACAATGGGCATAAAGGAAAAGGAACAATTTTTTATTCTTAAAATGCTAGTGTATGTGTATGTATTAGGAGAAGACAGACAGAACATGTGGAACTCACATTTCCTTTATTTTGAATGCAAAGAATCTGAATGACATCAATTAGAAAAGGTAGAGATAGGCCAGAAGCTTGCACAAGAGGTCTGTTCTTGACATAGTTTAGGCATCATAAATTAAAATAGGCTTATGGAAATCCCCTGAGGGCACATAAATAAAAGTAGCAATTTTTGGTATATCTAACATTATCCATAAAAATTTAACAGGTGGAAAATAATTAATGGCACAGAACCACTAAGAACAGAGAGAAAAGTGAAGAAAGAACATTGAACAATGCAGATGAAAGGGTTTCCCTAGTTAGCTTGGTAAAACAGAAGACAAAGAAAAGTTTTCCATCTGTTTTATAATTGGGATTGCGGTACATCTCACTAAAAGAGTGTGTGCTCAGCATGTTCCAGGACCTGGATTCAGAATCCAGGACAAATAATAATGATAATAAAATAATAACAATCATAAAAGCATCCACAAAGTTCTACTTCTTGAACTCATAATACCTTAAGTTCCCCTCCTCACCTCAACCCCTCCTAAAGGTAGAATGGTGTAAAATAAAAAGAAAAACCAAAGGAAGACTGTTTAGAGGAACAAACCATTTCATTTCATGGATCATTTCCTAAAAGCAGGACATTTATCCATTCAACAAACATTTCTGGAGCATTTAATAGGTGACCACACTCTTCTATATGCTTGGGATATATCTTAAGTAATCCAGAGAGGGGGAAAAAAAGAATCCTAGAACTGAATATTCTGGCAAGGGAAACAAATCGAGTACATAAGGTTAGAAGATGCAAAATGTCATGTAAATTAAAATGAAAACAGACTGGATGAGGGGATCTAGAATCAGGGGCATGTTGGGGTAGAGGGTGGTTAGTGATTTTCAATAGTATGTTCTATATGGGCCTCATTGAAAAGGTAACAATTCAATAGATAAAGGAGTTGAGTGAATTATCCTTGTAGATATCTGGAGGAAAAAACATTCCAATCAGAAGGAATAAGGTGAATGAAAGTCCTCAAGTGGGAACACACAAACCTTTAAAAGGCATAGCTTTTAGGAATAAGGTAAGAGAAAAGAGTAGAAGTAGGGCTTAGCCACATCCACTGAGATGGTGAAGATCAAGAATTCAGTACAGACATGGAAGATTTGAGGTGTCTGTTAAATGACAAATGAAATGTTGAGAAGTTGGCTGAAAAATTAATTTTAGGCTTCAAGAGAGTGGTCTTGCAGGAGACAACATTTGTGAACCATAGGCATACAGGAGGTACTTATTTAAATCAAGGAGATCACCCAAGTAGTGACAGTACAGAGTAGTGGACTAAACTTTGTGCTAGGCAACCTTGCAAGCTTAATGGTTTGGAGAGAAAAGGAGTAACCTGCAAGTGAGACTTGAAATAAGTGCTGATTAGGTGAGAGGAAAAATCAAGTGAGTTATGTTCAGGAGAGTCCACCAAGGAAGAAGAAGTGATTAGCTGTGTTCAATGTTTCTGATTGGTCCAGTAACATAATTTGACCACTGACCATTGGTTTAGCAGTTTCAAATCATTAATAATCTCAACAAGTATCCTTTCAGTGGTGAGGGCAAAGGCCCAGTATGGTGAATTTAAGGGAGAATGAAAGGAGAGATAATGTCCGGTGTCAAGATTTCTGTTGCAGTGTGGACTGCAAAGATGGGAAGGAGCTTCAACTGCCCAGCTAAGATCATTTAATGTACGCTAAGTACAATTTAAAAGGTCCTGAGGACACATAAATAAAAGTGGCAATATTTCTTTCCAAGGAACTCAGTGATAGAAGAGGAAAGAGACATTAAAATACAGCTCGATAATTGCTGCCACAGAAGGAAACTGAGAGTGTTATAAGTTCACAAAAGAGGGCATTCAACCAGACAGAGTGGGACAAAGAATGCTTCCTTAGAGTAATTGACATGTGAAGTGGGTGTTGACAGATAAGACAAGGTTACTGCAATGAAGGGAAGGAGAAAGAAAAGGGAATGTAGAATTAACCCAAGCAAAAAAGTACTGTGACTACAAAGACACAGAGGCTTGATCTACAAGTGCCCCTGTGGTTTGATAGTGCAGGATCCAAGGATGAAGGACAGGATTTACTGTTAAAGGTGTGAGGGATTAGCCAGAGAAGTCAGGCACTCAACACTGTAGTGCAAAACATGGACTTTTTTTTTTTTTCTGAAAGTGCAAAACAGATAGTCTTTGAGTAGTGAAAAGTAATGGTCAGATTTGCCTTTTTAAAACATGGCTCATTAGTGGATGGAATGGATTAATGAAAAAATCTGGAAGTGTATAAAATAATTGATCAACTATTTTTTTGAGAATTGACTAAAGGTACTAGCTGAAACTGTAAGAATGGATATCAGAAGAAAATGAAGTTAACATCCGAATTCATCTTACAAAAACACTGCTTTATGACCTGTTTAAAGCATTTAAATGGCATTCAGAATCTTAAGTCTTTTCCTTAGCCTTCCTACTACTATGTTCTCCTTCAACCTGTTGCTTTAGACATATTGATCTTCTTTTACTCCCAGACTCTCCAACAACTGTTCCCTCAAACACCTTTACCCAGGGTGATCTGGAATGCTCTTTGTCCAGGTGGAGCAAGACTGCGCCCAGAGGGCTAGGACTTAGTTTCACTGTCTTCCCTGATCCACACTATGTAAATTAACAGTTACTTCTAATCACGACTTAAAAAAAAAGATTCTTTGCACAGCACAGTATCTCTGCCATTTTATTTTTATTACTTCCATTGCCTGGTTGATTATTTTCTTTTCCAATCATGAATGAGCCTGCTGAATAAGGAAAGGAATTGCCCCAATAGCAGAAATCTTATTTTTACTCCTGGATCCCTCCACTGAATCATTACCTGAAAGATAGGAGCTCAGCAAATATTGCCTGATAAAGTGAATGAAGAAATCTAAGTTTTTCTTAAACTTTATTTGCTTATTATCTTTTAAAGAAAATGGATTTTTTTTTTTTTTAGGTTTAAAAGAACTCATGATAAAAACGTCTGATTGTTATAGCCTAAATGTGATATAATAGCCAGATTTAGACATAGGTAAAAATTATGAAAATTTGATAGAACTATGAAATTTATATGTTAATATAGCGATATTGGTTGACTAACTATAAACAATGTACTATGCTAATGTTGGATGTTAAGAACAGAAGAAACTATATGTGCATATGTGTGGGGAATTATATGGAAGCTCTCTGTACTATCTAATCAATTTTTCTTATTTTTTTCCCTTTGTCTTTTTTTTAGCAGAGCTGGGAGTTGAAACCAGAGCCTCCTGCATTCCAGACAAGCACCCTACCACTGAGCAACATCATTCACACCCTCAATCTTTCTACAAAGCTAAAACTGTTTTTTTTTTTTTAATGTATATTACTTTTCAACAAAGGACATGCTTGCAAACACTTAAAAACACAAAAGTATATAAATTAAAACTTTAAAAAATCTATCTACAGAACACCACAACCTCAAACAAAAAGAATCAGTTTTGACTACTTAATAAATCCCTCCAGACTTTTAAATATGTATGCATATACACTAGTAAATGTGATAGCTATAATGATGCTTTTATCTGATTTGTTTGCTTTTTTACTTTCAGTTGAAAGTATATATATTCTAGCCATAATTCTAAGTTAATATAAGATCTACCTGACGTTTTATGTGGCTCAAGAGTACTATATTATTTGTTGCAGTAGTTTATTTATCAGTTTCATCAGCATTAATTTGTCTTACAGTATAAACCACAACCCAAATCTACCAACTCTATCATTTCAATGCACCTATTGTTTTCCATGGAGGACTGCTACCCTGATCTGTGGGTCTTTCACAGTTACCCCCAAAGTCTTTAATCCAGGCAAAGCAAACCACTCTGTTTTCTAATTGTACAAGAAGATATATAAGAAACCCATATAAATCATTGAGGTAAGTAAAACATTCTTCTCTGGTAGGATATTTAAAAGGCTGACACTTTTTTTTGCTTTGTCAAAAGAGAGTAGAATAACTGAGGAGTTGAATGACTGAAGGAGAGAGGCAGGAGGCAGGGTTGAACTAAACAACTCCAAGGGATCAGCACTTTCACAACAATGCCGGTGGTGTGCCTTGGAGTTGACAATGCAGAGGTTCTTTTGGGAGGAAGACATATTTATTATTCTATCTTTTGAATTTTAAATTTTAAATGTGCTTAAAATATCAGCTATTTGAAAATTACTTAAAAGCCAGATACAGTGACACATGCCTGTAATCTCAGCAAGTTGGGAGCCTGAGGCAGGAGATTTGAAAGTTCAAGGCCAACCTCAGCAAGTTAGTAAGAACCTATCTCAAAATGAAAAATAAAAAGGGCTGCAGATGTAGCTTGGTGGCAAAGCATCCCTGGGTTCAATTGTCTCAGTACCAAAAAACAACAAAACAAAACAAAAACAAACAAACAAACAAACAAACGAACAAAACCTGTGACCAAATCCTTTAGTTACTTGTCTTTTTCCATCTTCCTATTGAAGGATTAACCTGACATGATGACTGGAACCTAAGTAGCCATCTTCTCATCAGAGGCCTAAAGCCCATGTGCTAACGATAATGGAGCATAACACAGTGGAAGCCTTGACTCTGATAATTTCATAGTTTTCAAGCTAATACTGGATTGCTTCATCTGCATTTTTTTTCTAATTTGTGAAAACTGTCTCCAGTTTGTTTGAAAACCATCGTTAAATTTCTGTTACTCCTTTCTGAACAAAATTTACACATTAGATAAAGGGAAATATAAAAACTATAACTACTGAGAGCAAATCTAAAAAATCATTTGTTTGGTTCCAAGCCATCGTGCAACTATTTTCTTGCAAATTACAATTTAAAACTTCCATTTCTTTTCTGACCTGCACCAGAAAAGCTAATGATAGTTTCAGAAAGTAGGATCTTAAATCTGTGGTGCTATCTTTAAATCTTTTTCCTTCTGGTTAGCTATGTGATCATAAAGCTATTAAAGAAATGGCAAAGTAAATTGATGCATATTCTCTTACATTTGCACAGAAATCATATCTAGTTATATTTTACGCATTTAAGTTCTTCTGAAGGTAAACTATATGTTCAGAAAGCAATGATGCATAGAATGGACTTTAAATAAACGGCCTTAAATTAAGTAAGGACTTGAGTTGTGATCTGGAAATTAAATGAGGAAAGAGAATATGAGTTGTTGAAAAGAGAACATGTTTTTGTTTTAGATGAAAATATTTTATTTAGAAACGAAATAGTGCTCCCCCCATCATGATTAGAATTACTTTATGAAGCATTCATAAACCATGTCTATACAAAAAGCAGCTGGATCTTTTGCTTATTTATAGAAAAATATGTGAAATGGAAGAGGCAGAAATGAGTAAAGCAGCCATGTCTGCCTGACCTGACACATTCACCAGGGGAATTTTCAGAGATTCCCAGGATGATGTTCTTTCTACGTCAGAGCAGGGTTTCCATCACCTGTCACCTGTCATTGTCCTTTGGAGGTCTTTTGGATTTATGAATTGACCTCTTCAAGCTTTTAAATAATAACTGTATGCTTTATTCTTCTCTCATTACATATAATTTTACTGTCTTTTGATTCAACGATTGCTTTTTAGCAGAAGTTAACAACTACAACTTATCGGAAGAGATTCTTATAACCACTCTTTATATAAAGAAATCTACTCTAGTTTTGTAGATGGAAGTGACTTTCTTTGATCTCAATGTCTTTTAACAATAGGTTAAGGTCCCCAGAAACATGCAGGGTGCAGATTTATATTTTCTCTCTTACTGACACAAATCAAGTACAGATTTATCAAGCTGTGAAATATATTAAGTTCACATGGTTTTAACAAAGGGTTACCAAACCACAAGAACCCACTGTGATTCAAACTACTTTCAGATGTCCTTTTAATTATATTAAATGAAAGTTTTGGTTGGCTTTGATGCTTATGGGCAAACATCGAAATCTCTTGAAAGAGCTGCTAAAAGTACTCCCTGTTGCTGTAGTTAATATACTACATTGTATGCACACTGCTAGCCAATTTATTCTAGCCACTTTAACAAGGATCTCCAGCCTGACAGGCCACACAGAATTGTATCACAAGTCAAGCAAAGCACAAATCATTAGAGGACTACCAAAGTTGTTTGACATGCACCATGGAGTGCTTTGTCACACAGCCAATTAAGTGACCAAACAAGGAACTTGAAAATACTCATTAATTTCTTCCTAGCAGTATAAACGGAGCTTAGAATCCTTCTTGTCTTGGGCACCAAAGACACACAAGTAAAACTGGCATAATTCAATTTGCACTTTGTCAAAGGTGTAAGCAGCAAAGTTGGTTCACAGAAAGTCTGCGCCAATGACACAAAAAAAATGAAAGGTATGAGCAAAAATGTTTAGATATTATGCATGATAATATAGTAGATTTTTAAATATTAACAAAAAGTTGACATTTCCTTCATCTTTGAAAAGCTACATCAGCATTTCAGAGTAAATTTAGCAGCACTTAGCAGCACTTCCTTCTTAAAATAGGAACTTCAGGAGACACCAGGATCCCATAACCTCCTGCTCCTTCCCTTCCTTGAAGAATGCTCTTCAGTCTCTCTTGCTGGCTTC
The DNA here is from genome assembly GCF_048772815.1 of Callospermophilus lateralis. Lineage (NCBI taxonomy): Eukaryota > Metazoa > Chordata > Mammalia > Rodentia > Sciuridae > Callospermophilus > Callospermophilus lateralis. The sequence continues at coordinate 46,426,896 of NC_135312.1, read as the reverse complement.
TTTTTTTCTCTCCCAGACCTCTTAATAGTACATTATGCTGGTGCTCAGAACTCAATCATTTTCTCTTTCTACACTCATTCCCTGGATGAATTCCTCTAGCACAGTGGCTTTAAATGTCACTCTAAGCTCAAAGTACCAAAGGATTATTTATAGGCTGATGTATCAACTGAACTTCAAGCTTGTGTATTTAACTGTATATGTAATATCTAAAATGAACATCTATATGCATCCCAAACTTAACAATTCCCATAGTGAATTTCTTCCCTCCCTTCCTTCCTCCTTCCCTCCCTCCCCCTCCTTCCTTCCTTCCTTCCTTCCTTCCTTCCTTCCTTCCTTCCTTCCTCTCTCTCTCTCTCTCTCTCTCTCTCTCTCTCTCTCTCTCTCTCTCTCGTTCTCTCTCTCTTTCTGTATGAACCCAGGGGCACTCTACCACTGAGCTACAGTCACAGTTTTTTGTTTGTTTCTTTGTTTTTTCAAGTGAGACAGGGTCTTGCTAAGTTGCCCAGGCTGCCTCCAATTGGCAAGCCTCCTGCCTCAATCTCTGCAGTAGATAAGATTACAGGCATGTGCCACCATCCCCAGCTGAAGTTCTTTTCTCATCCCTCTCATATTGCTCATGAATAGTTATCCCAATCAATAATAACATCATCCTTCCAACTGGAAAGACAAAAAGTTTTATTTTATTACAGCTCTTTTTCTCTGATATCTCACATATAATCTCTTACCAAATCCTCTTTGTTTCACTTAAAAAAAAAAAATCCTAAATCTGAATTGTTATCTCAGCATGAAACACAAATATGCTAAATAGTGGCATCATTGCCCTATTGGTCACCCAGCTTCAGTCTTATCTGTGCTGCTATAGAATATATTGTACTTTGTAAAACACATCAGGTCATGCCATTCCTATGCTCAGTAACCAGTAATGATTTACTGGGTCTCCTGGGATAAAAGCTGAAGTCCTTACAATAGCTCTCAGAATCTGGGCCTTGCTATACAGCAGCATTATTTCCTATTACCCTCCTTTCTTTCACTCTGAAAGACCTCCTTAATCTCCAAGAGGCATCTTTCCACTCCAGGAACTTTCTTTTCTCTCTACTATGCTCTCCATGGTTATCTTCATGGTTAATTCCTTTATTTCCCATAGTTTTGTTTAAATACTGCCTCAGTAATTAATTTCTTGTTTTCTTGCTTTCTTTTTCACCTTAGTGTGTATCATCATGTGACATATCATATATTTCACATAGTTGGCACACTGTTATGTTCCATCACCAGAATTTCACCATAGATGAGAAAGCTGGGATTATTGCCTGTTAGGTACAATGCTCAACTAATAATTCTGAATGTTTTTGTTGGTGATTAATGTGTGGTGGTTTTATGTTCCAAGATAGAGATTGGTTTTTCACTGTTAGTACCTGGTATAGAAATTTCTAGTAGATTATTAAGGTTAAACAAATAAAATAAATGAGTAAAATAACAAAATCAAATTATAGTTTTAAATTGAAATAAGAGGGCTGTTTATAATACTTTGTGAGCTCTAAAAGGTACAAATGTCATTTGTCTATCAAAAATAAAGAAGAATGAAAGAAAACCAAATATTTATTTTAATTCCCACCTGTGTACCATTTTTTTTCCAATCAGTTCCTAGCAAATTACAAATTGATTCAAAGAATTCACACCAATACCAAGATGTATTTTTATTTCCCATTAAGCAAGCATGACTCTCTAGGGGATACACTCTGCCTCTGAGACTTACAAGACATAAGAAAAACAAAACTACTGAAAAAAATAAAAATATGTTTCTTAACTAAAAAAAAAAAACCCTGATTTTGAAACAATAAAATATGAATACCAGTAATTTTTAATAGTTCTTGGTGAACATTATTAATAAACATCGCTAATTAAAGGATGGCAATTCTATTTAAAGTTGGGGAGAAAAAATGGCAAAGTCCTGTACATTTATACAACATGATAGCAATTGTTCTTAAGCTGTTTGAGGTTTAACTCTACTCCTGGATTCTCACTGAAACCACAGATGTCTCTTTGGAATCCTATGGTTTTATACTGGTTCATTTACACTCTCAAATCTTCCCCAGCCTGCAACCCATGACCAACCCATTACCATTATTAAGAACTTTTACAGTTCCCATGTACTAGAATGGCTGTATTAAAAAAGACAGAAAACATAGGTGTTGGTGAGGATGTAGAGAAACTGGAACATGCATATCATTGTTAGTGGAAATGTAAAATGTTACAGCCACTTTAGGAAACAATTTGATAATTCCTTCTTTGACACTGAGTTATTATACTTTCTATTTGCTTCTTTATTCTCAAGATGATAACTTTTTCATCAGAGTCTCCTCTAAAAGAATCTGAAAGCAAATCATGTTTGCATATGACCTTAATTTAACAGAACAGAATAATTATACACAGCCATTGGCACTTAGTCTCAAGCAGACAAAAATAATTGTTTTTCTTCGTGTCATCTCTAAAATATAGCACCAAAAAAACCCCAATCAATTTATAAAACAAATGATATATCTTGCCTCCTATTATCAAATAATGAGGCCAGCCTTGCAGTAGAAGTATCACAGTGGTTGAGAGCATCAGTTTTGGAATCAGGACTATTTTGAATGCAGGGCACCTCAATTATTATTGTATGATCTTATGAAAGTTATTTAGTTCTCCCTGGGCCACCATTTTCACTTCTGTAAGTTAAGAATTGCAATATGTATACCAGAGTGTCGTTATAAATATTAAATAAGAACATTCTCCAATGGATCTGCACAGTGATGGCCAAATAATTAGTGCCCAGTAAATATACTTATTTGTAATAACAAATCATATTTATTCTTAATCCTGGTGTTGAGGAAGTTGGGAATGCCTTCAGGGCAGCATTGACAATGTCATCAGTGCCAGTCATGGGTTCTTGGGCCAGTTATTTCCTCTTCTCCAAGTCTCAGCCAACTCATCTTTGTCCCTAAGGTCCTTTCTGGCAACACTCCATCATAGTAGTTGTTCAATATTCATGGCTGACACAGCCCTCTTTGTCTCTGGCATAAAACTTACAACTTCTAAAATACATGCATTATGACCAAGATCCATTAATATTACGCTTTACTATGATACAATGATTTCCAGGTTTCAGTACTCAACAAGGAATCCAATGTAATATAAATTACAAATAAATGAAGAAAAATAAATATATTTAACATTTTTTTTAAAATTGAAACTCTGGAAATGGAAATGTGATAATTTTAACTGATTCCATATAATTTAAAAAATCATACCAACCACTTTTTAGTTGTTCACCTACAGATCAGTTATAATTGGTAGTAGATAGTTCAGATTTTACTGTGATTTTATTTGCATATGAAACAAACAAAAAGTAGAAAGAAAAAAAAAGATCTAAACATGAATGTAGATGATTCATAAAAATAGACACTGAACCACTGTATCTTTGAAAACCAAATGGATACAGATGGTCAAAGTTGATCCCAGATGAATCACTGATTATGCACTGGAAAGGCCATTTTTTTCTAAAGAAACACATGATGATTAATAATTTTAGATTTAATGCCTGAAGCCCTTCGGATGTATCCAATACCTGTTTCACAGAGAGCTCTAAATGCGCTCTGAACATAAAAACAATAGGAAACATAAAACTAGTCTTTACCATTCAGATAGATTAGTGTTTAAAGTATTTTTCACTGTGAAATTTTCATGGAGTGATAACTACATAAAAAAGATCAGAAGTAGTTTGGTGTGTTACTGAGCACAGCGTTTCCCCTTCACCAATATTGTGTTTGTATTTGGTCTTATCAGATATTTAGTCAATCGCTGAAACATTTATTCACAGCCAGTCAATTATAACACCAGGAAATCAGCCACTGAATAAACTGTGCTATTAATTTTCCATCAGAGATTCATGTTTGAATGACCATGCATTTCATAGATTTAAATACCGAAAGGCTAATTATCCCAGAGGCCCCATTAAATGGATGGCATGGATTGCAATAAAAAACAATCCTAATATTTCTCGAAAATGATATTCAGCTTCTAGTTCTGAAGACTAATTTCTTTACCTATTGTTCACACTGAGCACACACACACACACACACACACACACACAAACACTTACATGCGCACACACTTACACATCTCCTACAGTATTTTCTTTTCTAAAACCTTAGAAAAACAAATCTTAACAACTTCTTTTTTTTTTAATGAGAGAGAGAGAGAGAGAGAGAGAGAGAGAGAGAGAGAGAGAGAAAGAGAGAGAATTTTTTAATATTTATTTTTTAGTTTTCAGCAGACACAACAATTTTGTTTGTATGTGGTGCTGAGGATCGAACCCAGGCAGGCACGCATGCCAGGCGGGCGCGCTACCGCTTGAGCCACATCCCCAGCCCCTTAACAACTTCTTATATACAAAGATTCATTATTTTATAAGGTAAAAGACAAATTACAATTTTAAAATTTTATCTTCTCAGTCTCTTTGATGTTCAAATTATTTTTTAAAGGACTTTCACAAAATGTCCTTATTGTTCTAAATGACTTTAAATTCAGAATAAAACCCACCCACAGACACAAAGTACTATTATTTTTTAAATCTGTGCATTTTTTTTTTGTTGTTGTTTGTTTGTTTTTTAATTGTTCACTCTGCTTAAAAAGAAAAAAATCCTGAGAGTAAAAGTAGTGAGAATTGATTGAGGTTCAGGAATATGCTACCCCCAAATGCACCCTGGCATTTGAGAAGAGAGCAGAGGTAGAAAGGTTACTTTCACCTTCCCCCTGTCCTTCTTCCCTGAAGCAGCTCATAAAACTAAGAAAGAATTTTCTGACCTTTCTCTGAAGCAGGTCGTAATATCTTCATTTGGGAGCTGCCCTCACTATATCCCAAGAAAAGAGCTCAAAACAGAGATGCCAGAAGAATCTGCAGAAAGGGTCCTTGCCTGAGGTCCCTTCAATTTAGTGACATTAGCTCACACTCCCTTAGTCCAGTCAGACATCTCCAGGACTGTCTACTCTCCAGCAAACATAGCATTAAAACCAAAACCAAAACCAAAACAAAACAAAACAAAAATGCACAGGAGGGCTAGGGGAAACAGCTGGGCACTAGAGCACTTATTTGCCTAGAAGGTGTGAGGCCCTGGGTCCTGGTTTCCCAGCACTTCAAAACAAACAAACAAACAACAACAACAAACAACAAAATAAAACCCCACAGGTTTCCCTGCTTATTTAGGTCTTCATTACCAAAGGCTCCTGTTGAAAGGATAAGGTTTGTCCTGAAAAGTTTTTAAGTTGCATTTGGAACCTGAAATTCACGTGGCAGTAAAACAATTCCCGGAACTGCCCATTAGATGTGTGTCGAAATCTCCCCTGACCACCTAGTTGCTCAACGAGAACAACCACCTTTCCTCAGAAGCCGTGCAGTCCCGCATGTATACACCTCAGGGCTTAAACCAATCAGTTTGAATGTATACCCCTTCTTAGTACTGACCTATCACCCCCGCCCGACCTGTTCCTGCCAGTGAATGTACTAATCATGTTTAAGAGTTGTTATTTGATTTTCCCTCGGTGTACAGTGATTTGCTAAGGGAGGCTATGATGTACGTAAAGTCCCTGCCCTCTCTAAAGAATGTATATAAACTCAGCTCAAGTTGTTCTCGGGGCTCTTTGTTCTTTGCTCCTCTGAAGTGAGCTCAGAGCCCCAGCATGCTGGACTCCCAATAAACCCTTTGCTGTTGCATGAGACAGTCTCTTGGTGGTCTTTTCCTCCGACGTTCGCCTGACCTTTACACTGTGTTAGGTAAAAATTATAAATTTGTATGTTTCCTTGTTAATCTATCTTTTGTAGAGAGGCCCTAGCAATGTGACTAGGGATGAATGGGTAAAGAAAAACAACAACAAACAAAAATCTGGGCTGGGATTGTGCCTCAGTGGTAGAGTGCTTGCCTAGCACATGTGAGGCCCTGGGTTCCATTCTCAGCACCACATAAAAATAAATAAATAAAATAAAAGCATTGTTTCCAACTACAACTAAAAAATAAATATTTTTTAAAAATCAACTTTCCTCTCCTATATAATCAAATGATGCTGTAAGAGTTTGGACCTCTACAAATTAAATGACTTACAGGGTGCACTTATCATGGGTTCTTGTATTACTGAAGAGACATGGAAAACACCAAATCCAATCCAAGTGATCAGTACTAAAATATAGCTAAAGAAAGTCTCATCCACTCAACAGTACTTCATGCGATCTGAAATGCTAATGCACTAACATTGATCAACCAGTATGTTCTACTGGAGAGTTACATCCTAGGACAGGGACTGTTTTGATTTTGTTCACTAATACTTTTGAAGAAATGATGGATTTCATGTACTAAATTTAAAACTGGTGCAGCTGTAAGAAAAAGAATTTGCCAACCAGAATTAAGTAAATAATAATAGATAGTACACAGAGATAGCTCCATTCATTAAAGTGTTTATGGTACTATGCTTTTTACAAACTAAACTTTCCCCCAATACCATCCAGTTCTTTTTGCTATGGTTTTATAATCAATAATTGACTTCCTAAATACAAATTCAATTATTAGTTCTATACTACCCCAAAAGATAGTATATGGAGCTATTTAGATCATTGGAAATATACAAATGAAAAAAATTGAAATTTAGTATCTACATCAACCTAATCTCTTTAGAGTTTTGCTTTAAGGTTTAGCTTTAATCTGTCAATCTTACAACTATTAACCATTCAGGGCTATTCTTTATAGATGCACATTATTGATATGTACATAGAGAATCAAGTTAACAGTCGCACAGTTCCATACTTCAGTACTTCCTACCCTATTTCCTTATTTAAAAAAACAAAAACAAAAAACCTGGAAGCTTGCTCTTGGAATTGTTCTCTTTAACATAAAACCTACAAATAATTGGAATGTTTTCTCGGAAGCAAATTAAAACACATTAGCTAGATAAAAATTACATTTTCATTGGAATTAACATGTTTGTAATGATAGGGTAAGACAGTCACAAGCATGCCTTGAGTCAATAAATAGTTCCATTTTGGAACAGAAGTATAATATTTCAAGTAGGACTCTTTTTTGTCTTACTAAGCCTTTCAGCATCATTTTTGAGTGACTTGGTACTCAATGTATGAATGAAATGTTTTCATACCTACCTCTATGCAAAACTAGAGATCTGTATATTGCACCCAACTCACCTCTTAGTGATGATCAGTATGTTCACACCTCAAGTTGCAACCTCCTTCTTAGTCTGTGTTCCTCTTGTTTGACAGAACATTGGCACTGCTGATTTCTTTTTAACACATATACTTTCTTATGTCTTTCCATTCCCACCCTTCACACCCTCCCTGAAATTCCTTTAGTTCAATATGGTAGGCTATTATTTTTCTATTGGATGTCAATACATGCCATCACCAACAGAGACAATTCAACAACTTAACACATTTATAAAAACGCAGAAAGTACCTGGACATAGGCTCTGCAAGAGCGCTCTCTTTTCTGAAGCTGAATCCATTAAGACAGCAGATTAAACACAGAATAGAAAAAACAAGTTAGTGACAGAAGAAAACAAGAAAAATAAAAGAACACATCTACACAAAACACCTTATTTTTTTCCCCACTACTTTCTAGAAGAAAATGAAAGCTAAGCAGTAGCAAAATGTAACCAGTGGCTTGAAATACAGTAGCCAATACCCTTTCAGAATAACCCCAGTGAGAACTGGATGGTATAAAGCTGTTAATGATAGAAAGAAAATTCTGAATATGTTTAGTAGAAATTAGTAAAAACCAATATAATATACTTTATTTATTTGAAATGATCCATTTCACATCTGGTTAGTTATTAGTTCATGGGCCACAAATTAAGACATAAGAAGTTAAGTAAATTATGTCAAAAGTTTGGAATCCCCCACCCCTTTTTTTTAAGATAGCAGATTATTTGTGGTTTTCAGACAATAGATGGTTAATATGTACAACTTATTAGATGTTCATTTATACATACAAAAATTCTGTTTACTGGCAAAATATAAATGCCTATTCATTATGACTATTCAATTCTAAGGGACAAATACCAAGACCATAAATAACTTTTGATAAAAAGAATATAATTAATCTTTTGACTAGTCACTTCTTTTATTTCTTGAAGAATGTCTTTTGACAATTTTGACCAAAAAATTATACACTTTAGAAACTTTGGTGGGAAAAGAACCCTGTTGTTTGCTTTTGTTTGTTTGAATACAAAATTATGTTTTTCCGGGCAAAAGTTGACAGTAACTTGTATCAGTCCCAAGCATTTTTTTTTTCCTGGTGCTAAAATGAATAATCAATAATGGTTTATTCACCCTGTTTATAATTGACCCAGAATTTTATTAAATTATACTGTGGGTTTTCCCCATCTTTCCTACTGTTTCTCTTCCCTCTTCAGTATCCTTGATTATTGAAAAAGGAAATGACCCAGGTTTAAGAAGCAGTTACTGTGATGGCTTTTTGTGTAGCTAATACTTTCCCCACTCTAATTCATGCATTCTTCAAGGAGCATGGAACTTGCTCCTCTAAAGATTTAATGAGGAATAAGTGCAAGTAAATTGCCAATGCTGTCATCTGGATCACTGACTCAAATCGTGGTTTTGCAGGACTCTGGACCCTCCAGAATTTCAATGTGGAGCACAATTGATTTGTACCAAGTTGACTTTGCAAAACTGATGGGTTATAACTGCTTCAGGGAAAGTGGGAACCACAGGAAATGAGAGCAAGCCAGCAAGCACATGAATAACCTTTGCCCTCCCATCTCCTTACCCCTTCATGCAAATTAACATATGACAAACCACATTATATAAACAATTGAAAAGAGCCAAATGGGAAACAAAGAGAGCATTAAAAAGCCTCACAAATGGAAATTTGCCCATTATGTAGTTATTTGATATTCAGAAGAGGCAAGCTGATTAGCTGTAGCCAGTTAGAATGTGACATTAATTGCCAGCTGTACGTGATATCCTCAGACACCAACACTATTTTTAAATAAAGATACAAAGTATCACTATAACAAGTCATGTTATGGACCAGTAACATTAATAGAAATCACTACTTTCAGTGTATTATGATAACAATAGCTGGCAGCAATATTCATTAATAGCATCAGTCAGCCTGGGTAATAACACGTTAAAACACAGCATGCTCAGATTATATAGGCAGCTGTGGATTATTCTATCAGGGATCTGGTTGTGATTCCATCAGGATATATGTGAGAAAAAAATGACTGCTTTGTGAAAAAAAAAAAAAACTTAAATAATTTATAACTAATAGATAAAATTGCACCGTTTTCTGAAGATAAAAATGCAGGACAAACCATTTCCCAGGTAAAATGTCTGGCTTTTCTATGTTGAACAATCATTATTCTAAAAATTTCTTCCATCTTCTTGAGTAACAGTCTTAACCCAGTAAGACTAAAATAATGAAAAGAACTAAAACACATTAAAATACAACTCTACAGAATCATTTTTCAATCTAAAGGGGAATGTCCTTGTAGTGAATATCACAGAGGAAAATTAGTCTCTTACAGTCCAATTCTTACCTTTAAGTAGAAAGAAAATATCTTAATACTCAAGGCCCTAAATTCAATCATTAAGAATCTCTACTAGACAAATGCCATTCAAGAAACATTGTCATTTGATGGTGGCAATTCTAATATTTTTTTCATCAGGAAGTTATTTTACCATGTGATATTTTGTTATGTAAATCAATAATATTCTTGATATCATAAACAATATGCTTTATATAAATACTAATAAAATTTATAAAGTATATTTTCCTTAAATTTAAGATGTAATTATTTTTCATTAATTACAATTCAAACAAATTTGCTGAAATATACTTTAAAATTTTTAATGACAGTGATGCACAATCCAAGTAATATGAAAATCGAAATAAAGTAAAAATTACCACTTAATTATTTGCCACCTATTTTTAAAATTAATATTAATTAGGTAAAATTACCTCATTTTAAAACAGCTATATGGGATTATCAGTATGCTCTCATTGTTATTTTCTAAATTTCTACTTATTGATTAGACACTTATTTTATTGTCAATTTTTAATATGAAAGTTTGAAGGCAAAAAGAGAAGAAACAAATTGCATTTATCCATAGTAATCTTGCCAGAATTTAGCGTGCAAAGCAGAGCAATTACTATGGAAAAAGTAAACTCAAAATATATGCAGAGGGATTATCATTTATTGTTTCTTTAAATTAAACCCCAAATAATGTCATTATTAAAATAGTGAAATCATTTTAATATAGTTTTTGATTCTCTTTGGCATTATCTGACTCTACAGAAGAAAGAAAAGTTAAGAAAGGAAGTCTTACTGATTTTACTACAATTTTAAAAGTTGAATAGCTGATGTCCTTACCTTGTTCAGACTGCGGGCAGCACTGTCCTTTCCACCTGGCGTCAAGTTCCTGAGCTGGACGTCCAGGAGGCCTACCAGCTGGTCCATGGCCCTGACTGAGTAGGTGATGTCCCCAGCATTCAGGTGATTCCTGGTCTGTTCAGCTAGCTCTCTAGCTATATTGGCAGCTGTCTCTCCAGATTTCAACTGTAATTTTGAAACAGAGTAAAAAGGAAAGAGATCTTATGTAAACATTTTTAGTTGTCTCTTCTGACAGATGTATTTACATGTAAGTTTGAATCACTGAGGCAAGAAGTAATTAATATACTCCTTCTGCACCTGATTGCAACTCCCCAATTTTTCCTACTAATTCATCCTTTTCTTCAGAACTTGACTTAAATTCATGACCCTAAGAAGTATCTCTAAGGAAATATACTTGTAAAAATTGTCACCCTTCTGATCTACTGATTCATTTGACTGGTTAAGTCTAGGATTTGCCCTATTATGTAAGTTTCTAAATAGGAATTTGAAGAGTGTTTATTATGATCCTGAAATCATACTCTAAATTCTCATAGGCAAGTGCCTAGTTTAACACTTAGTAAACTAAGTGACTAGTAAATAAATTTACTAAATATTAGTGAATTCAAAGTGAACTAAGTGAATATTTAAAGTTGCTAAAGCCTTATAAAAATGTTATCCCTAATACAACTCCTTCTTTCAAAGTGATTTTTTAAAAATATTTACTTTTTAGTTGTAGTCGGACACAATATCTTTTATTTATTTACTTATTTATTTGTTTGCTTGTTTTTATGTGGTGTTGAGGATAGAAACCAGGGCCTCGCCTGTGCTAGGGGAGCGCTCTACCACTGAGTCAAAACCCCAGCCCTCAAAGTTATCTTCATCTTCCCACTAAATACATGATAAAAATTTTTTCCTCCCCATTCACAGAATAGCAAATTACTGTTTAGTTTCTAGTGTTTTCCTTTTCTGAAAGTACATGCTGATTTTCCAAATACATTGTATAAGAATATATCAAATTGTTAATACTTTGAAGATGTTAAAAGATATAAAGACTAATGCCCCATGATCACTTGGACAAATTTGATAGCCCTAGGTAATAAGAAAATAGGAATATACACCAATTTGTTAGAAAGGTTTGGGAAATATTTTTAAAAGACAAATAGGCATAACTTTCCAGGTTATAATCTTTTTTTTTTTTTTTTTTTTGGTGCTAGGGACTGAACCCAGGACCTTGTGTATGTATGCCAAGCACTCTACCAACTGAGCTGTATTCCAGCCCCCAGGTTATAATCTTTATAATTTTTGATATATGTTAAGGTCTGTAAACAAGTCAGGATGGCACCTGGTATTTTGCCAGAGAAATGTTAAAGTCTGTAAACAAGTCTGAATGGCGCCTGGCCAAATGCCAGAGGGAGTGGTTTTTGAAGTAACAAAAGCGAGCCATTAAGTGTGGAGATTCCTTATTGGTTGACTGCTGTATCTATTTTATGCTAATTAGATAAGCTGTGTAAAATGTATAAATATCGCTCAGATCCTACAATAAACGGCTCCAATTCCTGCTGCATCAACGTACACAAGTCATTCGTCACCCCCCGCTTATTCTGCTGCAGCCGGACTGCGGCAGGTATATATTTATTAGTTGTAGGTGGACATAACACCTTTATTTTTCTAAATTTTTATGTGGTGCTGAGGATAGAACCCAGTGCCTCATGCATGCTAGGCAACCACTCTACCACTGAGCCACAAGCCTAGCTCAATCTTTAACTTTTTAAATTAACAAAGCTAAAACAGGATTGTAACTTATTTGCACATTAGATATACAAGTGCTCAATGTAAAAATAATGACTGTTTGTATACAGGCCCACTTTTCAGAGATGTTCTATAGATGTCCACCAAACTTTAACCTGCCTAATTATTTTCAAATAAATAATAGTATTATTATTTAAGAATTGGTTTTCTTTTTTCTTTTTTTGTAAGGTAAATCAGTATAAAGCACATGATCACAAATAGGAATATCTTCACTTTGTAAACTCCCTCTTAAGAGTACATGGAGCCCAGCATGGTGGTGCACACCTATAATCCCAGTGGCTCTGGAGTCTGAGGCAGGAGGATTATGAGTTCAAAGCCAGCCTCAGCAAAAGTGAGGCACTAAGTAACTCAGTGAGACCTTGTCTCTGAATGAAATACAAAATAGGGCTGGGGATGTGGCTCAATGGTTGAGTGTCCCTTAGTTCAATCCCTGGTACCCACCCCCTCAGGAAAAAAAAAAAAAAAAAAAAGAGTCAATGGAATGGAGAGCTCAAAGCACAACTAAAACTCTTAGCCAAGTATGTTTTCCCTTCGCTAAGTGAAAACCTCCAGGTTAGTTAGTATTTATATCAGGAGTGAATGTTACAAATGAATAAGTAGATAAATTAAAGTAGTTATATAAATTATGTACAATCACATCTTGAACATATTGAAAATACCTAATGGAAAAGTGATGTTTAATAACAAGGCTATAAAAATGATTAGCACCCTATAAACTACTACCACTGAGATTATATGTTGAATACCAGTGTCTGAAATTTTGATATGTGAACACTCTATAACTCTCAAATTTCTCTTTCTTATCAGACATAAGAAATGATCACAGAGAAGACTGGGGATATAGTTCAGGGGAAAAGTGTGTGCTTAGCTGTATAAGGCTCTGCATCCAATCTTCAACATCCCTTAAAAACCAGACAGGGCAGATCTCATAATAAATCATAGGGAGAACAGTAGAGGAAAGGGTTCAAGGGGTATGAGGTGAGGAAGGAAGAGCACAGCACTGGGGAGTGATATTGGCCAAGTTACATTGTTATATTGTGTGCATGTACAAAAAGGTAACAACAAACCCCATCATTATGACCAGCTGTAATGCACCAATAAAAAATATGAGAAAAAAAGGATAGAAAAATTAAAGCAAAAAGAATCCTACAGTTGTACAAAAAGAAATGTTAGTTTGTGTGAATGGCTTATGATTATATAAATCTGCTCAGGTGTATATACATCATGCAATAGTTTAAAAGTATGAAGGAAATCGATACTGTTAATATCAATCTTCATTATTTAAGAAGTATTATTAAAACATGCTACATATGCCCAATAAGTAATATTTAAAATAATTTAATATATATAGAATGGAACCTAAAAGTGAGAAAAAAGAGAAATTCTATATGACTATTTAAACATCATCAAAATATTTAATATGACATAATAAGAATATATTAGAGTGTTATTATATACTTAATCAGTATGTTGTAGAAATCTTTAAAAAAAAACTTCACTGATTTAAAGCAATTTGTAAGATTCTTTAGAATCTTCTTAGCTAACGTACCTGTTAAGACCAGGTAGACAACATTATAGGGTTCAAGGATAAGTATGACACAAATTTAGAGAAGATCAAAGTAGCACTTGATGTTACCCTCATGAAAGTACTTTAGGGGATCACTAAGGGACATAAATGTGATTATTATACATATATTTAAAATTTTACATAAATTTAGCCTTACTGGTAATCTAGAGAGTCCATAAACAAATTCTAAAGTTCAATGTGTTGGGGATGCAGCTCAGTGGTAGAGCTCCTGCTTGATAAACTGGTATATTCTAAATATTTAAATTCAGTATTCTGTCAATAGAGTGATTCAACCAGTGGGTAACTTTGCAAAACTACTACTATGTTTTTTTTTTAGTCAAGATAGCTGAAATTATTATAATTTTCCAAAGAGACATTCTTATAATTAATGAACCATTCACAGTCTTACATTTGTTGTAGTTTACTACAGATTCTACTCTTATAATAAGGACTATATTTGCTGAATTACTACTCTTTTATTTTGTCATTGCAAATTTATGTTGTTATTTTACATTTTCCCCTATATTTCTTTTTTATCAATGAAATCTTTTATATCAGGGAAACGTCAGGAGAGACAAACTATGGGATCTTTTGATTCAATTAATTGTACCATAATGAAAAAAGTTTGAAATCTAATAAACTAGACAAGGTATTTTATTTATTAACATAATATCTTCAGAACTAAGGATGCTTGTATTGACTTTCATTATATCTATCAGTGATCATTATGAAAAGCACGATGATTTCTCAAAGGATAAATAAGCAATAAAGAGCACTGATATTTTCATAATTCCATTGCTTTTTTCCTAATAGTTTTACAAGCATACTCTTCAACATTATTATAATAAAGGTGTGGGAAATAATAAGTTGGAAAGAAGGCCTATGGTATTCTCTTACATAAAACTTAAACTTTTTCTATGTACAATATTGAGAAATTGAAAATGTAGATGACTAAGTCAAAATATAATTGCTCCCAACAAAACAATTTTATTTGTTTGTCTCCTTGTGTATGTGTCAATAACAATTTAGCTTTTTAAATAGTCTGAAACTCAATGTTCAACACCAAGAAAGTTGTGAGAAGAAAATTGAAGTATAAATACATTACAAAAATATGTATAAAAAACCATGAAAAGTAAATTTTTAAAGTAAAATAGAAATTCTTTTTTTTTTTACTTTTTCTTCACTTTAAATTAGAGAAATGATAATAAAATGTTTTCATTCTTTTAATAATTACTTGAACACTTATTATTTCCTGAGGAAGTGAAGATGAGTATACGCCCCTGGCCCTCAGGAAGCTTACATTCCACCCAAGTGGGATAGGAAGGGTGGTTACATAGAAGAAAATAATATTAATTCAACAGTGCAGCAGCAATGACATAAACATTATGAGGTATTATAAGAATACAGCACAGGGGAAAGAAATCCTTGGAAAGCAGAGGGAGGACCACAGGAGACAATTAAGTGAAACCTTAAATGATCATTGAGGGTCACTAAGTGAGATGGGGCACTGGTGTGGCTCTTGGGGAGAAGGGGCATTCTAAGTCAAGAAGATGGTGAGCAAAGTCAAGTCTAGAAATAGCCATGGACTGGGAAGTCAGAGCAAATACACAAAGAAAAAAAAAAGCATTTTTTTCTATCATCAGACTCTAACATTGATACCTGCATAGCATAAACTTGTGTGTTATGTACTAAATACTTGTTACAACTAGTTTTTTAAAAAAATAGCATATATATGTGTGTGTGTGTGTGTATGTGTGTGTGTGTGTGTGTGTGTGTGTGTGTGTGTGTGTTTATGTCTTTCTATAATTTCAACAACTGCTCATTTAGTCTATATGTTCACTTGTTATATAACCAACATTCTAATTTCTATAGCTCTGTGATAAGGTCTGAGGGTACCTTGGTGAGGTGAATATAACAGTTTTTAATAAAAGGACCTTCCAGGAGCAATGGTGCATGCAGACAATCCTAGAGACTCTGGAGGCTTAGGCAGGAGAAGTGCAAGTTCAAAGGCCAGCATCACCAACTCAGTGAGACCCTGTCTTAAAATAATAAGAGAAGGGCTGGAGATGTACCTCAATGGTAGAGTTCTCCTAGGTTTAACTGCCAGTACCCCCAACACACACACACAAAAGAAAAGAGAAGGAAAACAGACCTTTCATGCCAGTAATGGAATGAGTTGTTAAAATTTAACTGTACAATTATTTAATGTTAATTTGTTGAGTCCAATACAGAATCCCAGTGTGATAGAATATTTTATAGGCACTTTAACCTGACATATAAAGTTAGGCAATTAGTTAGGAAAGGCTTATCTGAGGAAGAACTTTCAATTTGAAAGAGATTAGAAAAGAAGGCAGTGAGTTGGCAAGTTGGTAGAATTTTCCAGGTAGAGAGAGACACTTTTAGGAGGACAGCACAAGAAGTCATGATGGATTTGCTACAGGGACACTATCCCAAGAGTTTTAGTACACTGGAAAGGAATGAGCAAGGAGTGATTATCTGTAAGTAGACACCATTTGGAAGTCATGTGAAGACATCAGGAATTGTGCTAAGGTACTAAAGAGTTTAAAACGAAGTTGTCTATTTAGTTTGGATTCAAGCACTCAGGAGTGAATGAAAGGAAATTTGAAGTGAGTAGAAGTTGCTATTAGCAAAGTGAAAAGCAGTGGTCAGTAGGATGGGGTGGCATGCACCTGTCACTCCATTTACTCCAGGCTGAGAGAGGAGGATTGCCAGTCCAAGGCCAGCCTCAGCAATGTAGATGAGTCCTCCATTCAGTACCCAGTACCAAAAACAAACAAACAAACAAACAAAAACCTGGGAGGGGCCTGACTCAGGAAAGAGACACATGATAGGCTTCCTGTCTGTTGGATGTTGGGGGAGAAAAGAAAGCAAAAAGAGACACTCATCACTGTCATTAGGGTCTCTATATTTGATGGCGGCCTTTATGGAGTTCTCCCACAGCTGCTGTAGTTCGAGGACAGTTCATGACTATCTCTCCTAAATACCCCACACCACCCACATTGTCTCCAGTGACATCTGAAGCCTCTCTTTCTGATCACCCTATTTATTTCTCTCCTTCTAGTTTTCATCGACTACAATGATCTTATTTCCTAACAAAAATATATTCATGTACCTTCAATCTGCCTCAAGTCTTCTATGTCCAGGGGCAGGATTAAAATATTGTCATTTCTAACTTACAGACTTCATTAAAATATCTATCTCCAATATTTTCATCCATTAAATTTTTTCTAAAATGATTTCTTCAGAAGAAGAACACATACTGAGAAATTTTACAAATTTTCTGTGGATTAGCAAGTTAATAACCTGTACTGTTATGGTAGAATTACATCTAGGACTTGAACAGAAAGGGAAACCCTGCAGTTTTAGTTAAGGACAATAAATAATGACAGAAACAGATACTAAGCACATTTTAAATTTTGCTATAAATAAAAACAATTTCTTTTAAAATTAGCTTTGAGATTTTATGAGACTTATAACAATCATTCATCAGAAGCAAAAATGGTTTCTGAAAATATTACTCATAATATTAAGTACATGGCTATGTAGCTACCACTTATTTGAAAAATCTACCTATTTTAATATAAATCTGAGTTGAATATATAAACAAAATGTTTCTATCTTATAATTAAAGATAGGTTTAAAAAGTCTAAAGTCTTGGAATCCCCACTGTTACGGTTTAGAAGTTGGATGCTTCCCCTAAGCTCATATGTGAGACAATGCAAGACACTGCAGAGGTGAAATGATTGGCTTAGGATAGCCTTAATCTAATCAGTGAATTAACTGGGTGGTAACTGTCCACTGGTAGGTTGTGGCTGGAGGAGGTACTTTGTTGGGGGTGTGCCTTCAGAATATATATTTTTGTCCTCTTCTGCAGTGTCTGTCTTTCTGCTTCCTGGTACCATGACCTGAGCTGCCTTCCTCTACTACACTCTTCCACCATGATGTTCTGCCTCATCTCAAACCCCAAGGAATGGAGCCTTCTGTCTGTGGACTGAGTCCTCTGAAACTCTGCATGTCAAGTCAAATTTTCCTCCTTTAAAATGATTCCTTTCAGGTCTTTTGGTCACAGAGGTGAAAAAGCTGACTAAAAGAACCCATCTACCTCTGGTAGAATTAGTAAACAATTTAATTACATTTCATTCTTGATCTTAGGAAGTTAAAATGGGGTAATTAAGATATAGAAGACAGATTATAATCTAATCCCCCAGGACAAAAAGTTGGCTTTTTTTTAAATCATAAAATAGCAATATCAATCCTAGATCTTCACACTTCTGTTTAGAAAATGTAGGAAGAAACTCACATTCTCAAAATCTGCCAATAACTTGTGTACAGATAAAAGAAAGGAACACCCATTTTTTGCCTGTGACAACTCAAGATAATTCTTTTTCACATAATAGTTGAACAAGGCCACACCTCATTTTGCATGTAAACAATAAGGAAGCAATTCAAAACTGTAATGTCATAGATCTTAGTTGTCTATAACTCTCCTCCATTCTCAGGTGCTGCAGATCAAACCTATGGCCTGGTGCATGCTAGGAGAGCACTGTAGCACTGAACCATATCCCCAGCTCTCAAGATAGAATTTTAAATGAAAAAAGTCTGGTAAAATTAAAAAATGAAATTAATTCTTTAAAAGTACACAAGGTAGAAAATACAAACTCCTTTTTGAAGAATTGAATATAAGCTAGAGATGAAGCAGAATCAGAGATTATGATTTTGAAGAAGGTAAGGAAATATGATATTTTGTCACATATATTTCAGGATCCAAGGCTCAGAGCTAATTGTTGCCTTCAATAAAAACCAGAAAACACTTTTAAACATTCATTTGAGGGTATATGTATTCACTATCTATCTATCCATTTGCCTTTCTATCTACTTTTCCATCTATCCATCCATTCACTCACCTAGATCCATCCAGCCTTCCACTCTTTTAAAAAGACCTCCCTCACTTATCATCATTGGAAGAAATTTCCCTTTCTGTAAAAATTATGTCTTTTATTAGTTCTCATCAAGAAAGTATTCTAGGTGCTGGGGAGAAAATTATATTTACTGGTGAGAAAATTATAATTTTCAAATATGGCAGAAAAAAATCATAAAAAGAGAAGTAGGAATTCAGAGCAGAGGAGAGGGGTTAGAAAAACAGAAAGGAAGGAGAGAGAAGAAAGAGTAAGAAAGGAAGTGTTAAGGTTTGGATGTCAGGTGTCCCTCAAAAGCTCATGTGTGAGACAATGCAAGAAGGTTTAGAGGAGAAATGATTGGGTTATGAAAGCCTTAACCCAATCAGTGAATTATCTCCTTGATGGGATTAACTGGGTAATGACTGAAGGCGGGTAAGGTGTGGTTGGAGGAGGTGGGTCCCTGGATGCATGCCTTTGGGGTATGTATTTTGTCTGAAGAGTAGAGTCTTTCTCTGCCTTCTGGACATCATGTGAGCTGCTCCTTCCACCATATTCTTCTGATGTACAGCCTCACCTCAAACCCCAAGCAATGGAGTTAACCATCTATGGACTGAGACCTCTGAAATCATAAGCCCCTAAATAAAGTTTTCCTCCTCCAAAATTGTTCTTGTCAGGTCTTTTAGTCACAGCAGCAAAAAAGCTGACTAATACAGGAAGAAAGTTAAAGAAGGGAGTAGAGAAAAGGTCAGCACTGTGTTGGGCAGCAACTTTCCTCTGCCAGTTCAGGGTCCTGTTCCACCCTCTTCCAGCCTGCTCTCCACCTGAGGAGGTGGACTTCAACAGAATTCATTAAGCAAGCCCCTCAGTTGTGGCTTCCAGTGGTTCTGGCCAGTGGGGTGGTTGAATGGAAAGAGAGTGCGAGCTTCTCAAAGGCATTCTGCTTCCAATTTCTAATCTATTTATCTACAAGGCCTTAAGGTTGGGAACAGCTCTTGCTCTATTACTAGCTCTGGGTTCCAGCTCAGCCCCTTGCAGTCTGTCTTCACTGCCCAAGTGCCACTGTAAACACACCCTCTTGGAAAGGTCCATCTGTTTATTGTTGGGACCTTGGTGTTGAGATGTGCAAAGAGATGAGGAATGGAATGATTTATGTGGAGGATGTTTTGGGAGGAAAAAGCTAATGAATAACTCGATGGACAACATTCATGGATTATCCTTTCTTGGAGGTTTACAATGCTAATATTTAAAAGTGCTGTTGTTTTGTGGTTAAGAAATCTGTTCAACCATCATTTAAGTTCAGTGAGTCGCGGAAATATCTGGAGGCATGAGAGACACAACTAGGTAAGGGTGGACAGAGTGAGGAGAGACTACCTAGGTAAGTGAACATGGTGATGTGAAGGCCATCGTAATCTCTGTACAGTTTAACCACTGTGGTGAAGGGTGTGAAGTCAAGAGGAAGCAGGACCAGCTAAAACCTCAGATATACTTGGGCGGACCCTGGGTGAATTAAACGCTAATTCAGAGCACTCAAAAGCCTCCTCTTAGAGTTTACACATTTAAGGAATTATTATAAATTTCAGCTCCTTAAATTATTTGATTTTAATGTAATTACAATACAATATAATATAATCTTATAGATTCATTAGAATTAAAAAGAAATGCTCTGAAAGTACAGGCCATGTAACAAAACAAAAACATCTCATCCATAAATCAAATGGCCAACAGCTGTCTGGTCTTTGAAAGGAATTATCTCTTTTGTCCTAAGATTAGCAGGGCTGCAGAGGAAAGAAAGGAATTAAATATCATTATCAGTTCAAGTCATCCAGTAATTTCTGCAATGAAATACTCCAACCACATTCAGAAATTATCATGAAAACACTTAGCTTTGTAGGTGAATTATTATTGAATTTATATTAACCCCTGGGCTAAGGAGCTAGGGAGTATTTTTTAAAAGTTGCTAATGTAAAAAGATATGCTACTGATCTCTTAATCTGATATTTCCAGCAAGAGTTATTTGCCCTGGGGTCTGAGCTACATTGTAATGAAATCAAAGGACATAAAAACTGTGGCAGGAATAGTGCTGAAATTGGAGAAGCATCATTATGAATAGCAACAAGTATGGAGATGCATATGTAAGAGGGTAACTAGAGTCAATGTAGCCACTGTTTTTCCATGATTTAGGGTAAATAGATAGTTATGGTTCATCTGCTAAATGATCTACTGGGTAGATATTTATGGATTATTATACAGTATATTATTGAGGATAAGCCTGGTTAAAAACAAATAGAGAAAAGAGCAAATGGCACAAGCATGCTTTTAGTAAGGCCATCATTTGTAATATTTCTCAGGAAAAATCTCTTTCAGAAATTCCTCAGCATAGCTAATGTGCCATAGAAGGACTCTCCATTTTAGGAGTGCATAAATCCACATAAATTGCTATAATAAGGATCCATCTCACAGCCCTTTTGGCATAAATGCACATCTGGTCTCTGTTTGTAATGAAATCAATTCAAAGCCCCACAGTGCATTAATAATAAAAATGTTCAACATATTGCAACCAAATAGGCCCTGCAAATTTGAGTCTGCAAGATTCTGTCACACATGTGTATACTTTTAGCACTGATAAATGATTAGTTAGAGAACATTTATCAAATGGCTTAAATTCCAAAGGTAAACTTTTTTTTTATCTTAATTATGATTTCCACAGGAAAAATCCAAATGCATATATGCTAGAAGCTTTTGTTTGTTTGAGACCTAATGTCTCTTAGACTTTTACATCTGTAGTTCACAATACCATAGAAATTTTATTAATAATAAAATTATTATAAGCAATACCATCAGGTTTAGAAGAAATTCATGGATTCCCACTTTAAAAACATCAAATTATAAAATTAGCCATTAGTATAATGGGGATGGTCTTTAAATCTGAAATTAAAAAATAGATAGTGTTTCTTTTTCATTTCTGCTATTATTTCTGTTTATTTTATAATCAATATGTTGTCTTTGACCTTATGGCTTTACATTTGCAAACAGAGAGTTTTCCTACATTGATTTAAAAAAACAAAACAAAACAAAACTCCTGACTGTTTTGTTTTCAACAGTTAACAATCAGCAACAGAGGATATAGATTTAGCAAAGCCTTCCTTATTAGTCACAGGATTTACCTTCTGTGTTATATGATTGACCCAAGGAGAAGAACAGTTGCTGAGATCTGGTCCTTGGGGATCCCAAATTCCATCAGGAGCAAGGCATAGGTAAGTTGATACACCTATAATAATGAGAGAAATATGTATGTTTCGTATACTTAAACCATTTTTCTTAGAATGACTCCACATCCTTGCTATGCTTAAATATAAATGAAAGTAAAAGTGAGATAATTAAATTGAGATATGTCTATTAAACTCCAGATACGGTGCCTGGCAAAGAGTTGGCATTGGAAAAATACTGTACAACAAACAAAAACATTTTGTTATTTTTAAAAACTTGCTGCAACTGTGCAGGGTTTGGGAAGAATTTCCTGAATTCAATCGATGTGGTACTTCTGTAACGTGGACCTTCTTGCTTGAGTCAGGATAGAAGAGTCTCAAAGGAATCCGTGTACAGGTCTTTCAGGAAAACAGGTGGGAAAGGAGATTCCAAATAGAGGAAATATACGCTGTCTTTTGGAGACTCCAAATTTTTGGAACTGGAGTCTACTGGACAAATGGAGCTGGAAAGGGAGGCAAAGTCAGATCGCAAAGTCCCTTGTCTATCATGTGTGGGTGCTGAAAATCAAAGAAGACCACTAAGGAGAGGAGAGAAATGAGCAGATGTTGGTGTTACAGAGATAAATCTGGCATCAGAATGGAGGATGAATTTGAGGAAGTGATGGGGATGTTGTGAGAAAGCTATTGGTGTAATTCAAGTGAGAAGCTGTGAGGGCCTAGAACAAGGAATAACAGAGTAGACGGAGGAGCATATACTAAGTTAGATGTTCACTGACAGTAACCTTTATTTCTGCACTGCCTTCAGAATATTTTCTTGAAACCTCTTCTCTAATTTTCACAGAACAATAATGGCATATTTCTGTACTGCAAAGTGCTTTCAAATAAAGTGTTTTACTAATCTTCAGGACAAATATCTCAAGTATGGAGGCTGTTGTTATTTCCCTTTTAGTGATGAAGGAACTGAGGCTGAGAACTGAGAAAGAAGGAGGGTTTGAATGGCTTACTGATTTCAATATACAGGAAACTTTAGAAATAAATATACACCCTCCTTTTCATAAAAGAAAAAAAAAGATTGTTGAATAATTAAGTGCTTTGTTAAAAATATATCACTTCTATAAAAACCAAGAAACTCATTGGTTTTCCTACCACTTCATATACCATGGAATTTGGAATGATATATCATGTTGGAACTTTCTAAGAAAAGCTTCTTCCTTAAAGAAACCAAATCCGATACCAAACACAGTCTCTAAGAAGAGTAGGTTTGCAAAATCTATTGTGTAAATATTTGTATATTTTAGGAAATAATGCAAATTTTTTTAATGTGTCAAGTAGCAATTTATAAAGATCCAAAGCACATGTTACAATAAGAAAATCAGCATATTTGTTTCTTAAATATAGTAAATAATAACAGAATTACAGTTTGGAGATATGATAAATATGTCAGTAATAAAGCAGGTAAAGAGCTATTTAGTTCTTCACTGTTGCCTAGAGACCACAGTGTGGGATTGCCCTCTCAGGAATGTGGGTTAGTGGGAGGTGGCTCCTGCCAGCATGGTTCCTGACAATCTTAAGAGCCTTTGACCACTAGGGGACAACTATAATAACAGGTGAAAATTTCTTTTGTTAAATGCTATGTCAGCTCACTGATCTTCTAATATAGATGTCCTGGACCTCATTTTCTGCAACCAGTATTTCACCACTGGAGACAAGCATGCGGAAACCCAGCCATCAGGGATTACCTCTTCAGCACTGCACAGAAAAGATACCTCCCTGGAGTATCAGGAACATCTGCAGCTTAACTGTAATTTGACTCCAAGACCCACACTGAACACTACTGATCTAACAGGTATTCCTACCCAATTCTCACCTGTGAATTTTGCAGAGTGCATTTTCAAACTCTTGACAACACATTGCTTTAAATTGTAATTTAGCTGAGTTCAGAATTCAACCGAATATGAAGTAACAAAATATGCAGTAAACAAAGACGGGGGGGAGGGGTGTGAATATAAAAGAACTCTAGGGATTCAAGTTAAAGTACAAAAATACTGTTAACTTTTGGTTCTCTAAGACAGACGTACCTATAGTTCCTGCAGGGCATGGCTGCTTTGCTATTTGTCCTTGACGGGTCTTAAACCACATGATTTCTCGAGCTTCCACAGCCTCACAGCTCTCTTCCAAAGCTGGGACCTGGGAGGATGCTGATGGTATGTGTGTGGTTATGTCATCAAGAACCTCCACAGCTGGAGATGGGGTGCTGGTGCTCCGGTTCCTTCTTCCTGACACTGATGGGGTGGTACTCTTTCCTGGGCTCCAAGTTGTAGTCCGAAGGGTCGTACTTGTGGTGGTGCTTCCAATGCCCAGAGGTCCTGTAGTAGAGATTCCTGAAATAAATTTGAAAGGTAACATCTATATTGCTTGTTCACAGTAGGACCTCAAATAGCCTTCATACTTCAGAAACCATTTTTATTTGACAGTACAGAGTTTAAAGGCTCTAGAAACCCTCAACTTTATTTTCACTTTAAACATGGCAAAAAAAAAAAAAAAAAAAAATTCCCAAGTGATTATACCGTTTTACACAACCTCCTATCCCTATAAGTATATAAAAATTGTATTTATATCCATTCCCACACTTGGTTCAATCTTATATGTGTACATACTTTTATCATATAAGAACTGTACATATTTGTAACATACATTATGGCATTTCAATACATGTATATAATATATAATGATCAAATTCCATCAGCATTCCTAATTATTCCCAATTGAATAGTATCAAACAGTACCTCAATATGATCTTGATTTGAATTTCCATGAGTATTAATTGACCAGTTATTTTTTATAAATTAAAATTCTGGAATGTTTAAAAAGAAAGGATGAAAATGCTGGCACATGCTTCTATATGGATGAAACTTCATAACACCATGCCAAGTGAAATAAGCCAGCCATAGAGGACAAATATTCGTAGATACAGAGAGTAGACTGTAGTTGCTACAAACTGGAGTTAGGGGGCTTGAGGGTGGGAGACAGAGTGTTTAATGTGTATAGAATTTCAGTTGTGAAAGATAAAAAAGTGGAGAGAGATGGTGTCGATGGTTGCAGACTAATATGAATGTACTTAACGCCACTAAACTGTCCACTTAAAATGGTTATGCATACTCTATCACAGCAGAAAAACTGAATTGAAAAAAAAAATAAACATGGCAAAAATAAACCAATACCCAGGTATCAGAGTGTCAATTGACTGGCAACACAGCTATTTGACCACTGTCAAAAAGGCCTTTTTGTGGGTCTTCTTAGTTCTAATCACAGAAAACAAAATTGCAGTATTAAGCTTCTTATGCTCTCAGCCTTAGTAACAATTAGGGGATTAAAACTTTAAGCCCTCTTGTTAAGTTTTTCAAACTTGGTATTAAAAAAAGAGTTCTATAAAATACTCTCTATTCATATTAGGTATAACATGAATTTCTAAATATGCAGCAAATAAGAGAGAAGCAAAAAAAAAAGGGGGGGGTAGACACATAGTCACAAGCTAAAAAATACAGAGCAATTTCAGTACAATTTCCTTAATACACATTAGAGTAGCTTAGTGATCTACCTTGACACTCTCAGCACTGACTCACCTTAACAAAGTTTTAAAACTTGACATTTACTAATGTAAAGTATAAGTAGCTCCCAGGTAGTTATGTCCTTAAATTACTTTTTAATAAATTTTCTTTTTCTTTTTAATGGGAAAACATATTTCAAGTTACAGATAAAAGTAGTTAGGTTCCCTGCCCAGATTTTAGGGATCTCCTAACAATACTAAAAGAATGTTCACTTAAAGAATCATCATTGGGGAAAAATATATTCATATTCTAATTATGAGAATGTATGAGAACATTAGTCTTCCCATATACATACACGGATTTCCTTACTGTTAGATTCAAAATTACTCTTAACATCATTTGCTGGCAATAAACTACAGGGGCACAGGCTCTAGCCAGACTCTAGATAACTCAGGTTTAAGGAGCTGTGGGGAGCCATGTGATGAGCCTCCAGCTGTTTGTCATTCATTGTCTACTTAGAAAAAGACAAGTGCACATGTGTTAAAGGACTTCAACTCTCTGCTGCCCAAGAGGAGGTCACAGTATCATCTCAATGCCTTTGGGGTATCTAAAATATCTAAGAAGCAAGATAGACACAGCAGGGGGAGAACATATCAATTTCTGAACATTTAATTATTAAATTATAGCTTTTCTTAGAGATATTTTTTGTCTTCTTGCTTCTCTGTCTTTTATTTCTCCACTCTCAACTTTCCTTTTTCTCTACATTCATTTTTGTGTGTGTGTGTGTGTGTGTGTGTGTGTAAATGGTAATGTGCACAACCTTATCTGCTCCAAGTTCATAAAGAAGGCAGAGTATCTTTTTTCCCTCTTCTTCCACATATACTAAATACCCCACATTGCCAGGGCTTGTTGTTTGTGACTCATTCCTCTGCTTGAATGTTCTCTCTCCTTCTCTCTCCATCACCAATGTCTACACTGGCCCACCACCATCACTGAAGGAATACAGGAGCCTATTAACTATTTTGCTGATGAAAGCAATACTGGAGAAAACTGATAATACTCTTATTTCAATGTTTTTGCAAAATAAAAGCTCAGGATTCATAAAATAAAATGATTGTCCTCAAGCATTTGATACAATCCAAATAGAAAATTTAACATTTTTTGTAAAATATTAAGTGAAATTGATTCTTAAGGTGATAAACAATAAAACATCATGCAATATATTATTCACATATAAAATCAATGAGATGTTTCCAAGACATGATGTAAAAGTATGAATATGTAATGATTTGAAAATGAAATATTTGACACTATCAAGTAATTAGCTTTAAAAAATAAATCTGAAAGGTGTCATTACTGGGATATAAGGACATTTGAGGCCAATTTTTCAAGGTGACAGAAAAATTCTTTTTGATTTTTATCCTACTTGGGGGGAAGAGTAAGGCAATAGTTAAAAGTGAAATCCAAGTGTTTTTCTCAGACTCATTTCCTTTAAGTAATGCCAGTTCTCATTATCATTTTTGAAGGGACCATTTTGAGTAACTTAATTTTTTGACAGAGACTATAATCTTTTCATTGACAATGAGCTGTAGTTTTTGTTTTAAAGAAAGCATTACTAGTCCTTTTCTTTCTCTTTTTTTAGTTTGATCACATAAAAGTGGAGATTCATAGCAAGCAGTTATCTGCTATTAGCTCAATAATCTCATGCTCAAATTAACTTGTTCAGGAAAGTCTGTGAGCTACCGTGAAAAATACTTTTAAAATAGAAACATTTTTCAACTGTATTCTTTCTCTTCTTGAGACTTATGTAGGTATTGAAGGATGCTTTCAAAATGAATGTGCCCTTCTTCAACTAGATATTTTAATTAGAATATAACTGACAGGAAAAAGGATTTGTTCAGCAATAATTTTTACTATGAAAAAACTTACATAGTTGCACATGTGGTAAGAGCTTCTCTAGCCTATTGTCTTAACAAGGACAAATGGCTCACTACTACAAGATTTTAGCTTGCGTGACTTGAGACATACCAATTTTGAATAGATTATCTTTTAGCATAGATTTAATACATGTATCATTATACTCTACTTAAATGACCCACATTTCAGATTTTTGAAGACTACAGTATCACACCAAAATACATTTAACAATGGCAACATGTAAATGGAAATTAGTGCTTTTTGTTTCTAAAATTACCATATTCAAACCATTTGGTACCTTTTTTTCCAGAGATTTCTTAGGGTATAAATTAAAATATGTTATTCTCTTGATTAAAATCCTTAATTGGTTTCTGTCTTTCTTTCAACCAAAAGAAGAACTTTTTTTCTTCATGTTCAGAGCCCTTAGTTTATCTCTGCAGCTCATTTACAATGTTTCCTTATCTTTTCTCTCTACTTTTAAACCATAAAATATTGCCAGTAGTTCCCCAACTGTAGCTTCTTTTTCCTGCATCAAGATCTTTGTACATGCTGCAGAATTCTTATCCTGTCTTCATTGGGTTAATTCCTATTTATACTTTGGGTTTAGCTTAGAAGCCATCACCATCAAGGAGCCTTTTCAAAGCTACTAACCCAAATATACTAAGTCTGGGTTATGTAGTAGCATGCATTACTTAAGATCATTTCTTTTAGTGTGGTGCCTAAGAGTTAAGTTCTAAGCTAAGAGAAATGAATATCAGGAATAGGTCAAAGAAGCAGGAGATGGGCTGTTGATGTAGCTCAGAGGTGGAATGCTTGCCTAGCATGCACAGGCCCTGGGTTCAATTCCCAAAACTGCTAAAACAACAACAACAAAAACAAACAAACAAAGAAAAGGAAGCAGTAGAATGTACAGTATCACAAAAGAAGGGAGAAAATAAGTAGAAGAAAATAGAAAATATTGTACCTAAGAGTCCTGAGAATGAATATTCTAGAAAATTTATCATAAATGTATCTTATGCTATCATTAAGAAAACCACTAGACATATCAAAGAGGAAATAATCAGGAAGAATATAAAACACCCTTTCCTTCAAAATGACCCTGTCTCAAGACAATCATATTAAAGTGAATGTGCGCTTATGAAGCAGTAATACAGATAAAATGAGATCTTTTTTTTAAGTTCAATTTGTTATAAAATACATTGGAGGGACTCCGTTTAATACAGCCATACTAATGCTAAGGATCAATATAGAACTTATTTCCTTGGAACTGTGCCGCAGAGAGATGTCTACAAGCAGGGTCATAACATTCTGTGCGACTTTAAGTAGAATAAAAGTCAATTTTAAAAACTGTCCTTGATCTCCCTTCCCCTCCCTCCCTCCCATTCATTGCTATGTAGGACTCCCAGGGGCTCTGCTCAATACCAAGTTTTGGCAGAATAAGTACTAGTGATCTACATGCTGTCACCAGAGTCCAAGATACAACTTGTCTTATTGCTAGATTCTGAGAAAAAAAATGGTCTAGATTCACAGAAGAGTCATTGATTGGCAAAATTTCAACCCATATCATAGGCTGTAAGAGTTTGTCTCTATCTTCCAACAAGAGGGAAGTGATATGACATTTTTTCAGTGTATATATTGTTACTGAATCTTACCTGAAGACAAAGAGAGGTAGCTTAATAAAACTATGTGTTAAGTGCCTTATGTGGTAGTGTATCCGGGAAAAAGTATTGTATGAAAGAAAATAACTTTGAATGACTAGTTACACATAATATTTTATCAAGCTTGTGTAATTTTCTTATTATCGTGCTTTTGTTACTGAGCTCATAAAATTGATAATTCCATAAAAACAGTTAAACAGAACTCCATATTAAGAATTCTCCTCATAACATAGGACTTCCCAGGTCACACTGAGTATATGGCGCTTACTCTGGCTGGTGTGGGGGACCTTATAACCTTATTTCAAATAACAAAAACATTTGTAAAACCTTAATTCTTCTGTCCCTTGATATTTGCTGTTCATAGTTTTTATTTCATTCTTATGATTTTATCTATCATGTTTAATTTTTTCCCTCAGCCTGTCTTGTAAAGTGCAAATATTACTTTAAATATTATTATAGGCTATAGTTTGCAAAATAAACTAATAGAAAACAGAGAAAATAAGAGTTGTATAGTGCTTAACATTTTTGGGGGCTTAACATTTTGTAATATTTTTTACTTATTTCTATTATTTCATTTAATTCTGACCAAAAGTTTATAGAGTAATTATTACTATGAAATCCTAATTTTTAAAATGAGAAACCATATGCTTAAATAGTAAGTAAATCATAAGAATACAAATAGTAAGTAAATTGGTATCCCATTCCATATGCCAAGTTTTTAATACTCTGCTATTAAAACTAACATTCTGAGTTACTTTGTGCATCTCACAATTATGAATTTCCATAATCCTTTAAGAAGAGGCTGAAGGCTTGATTACACAACATTTATTATTTGGGATGGATGTCTTTTTTTAATGTAATACTTAAGACACAATATAAAACTGCAGTCTCAACATAAACTTCATAGACATGTTTACTGCCATTCATTAAGTGCATGGATTATCTTCTTCATGTTTTCTCCATTGTTTCCTTTCCTGCCTAGGATATGTATCTCTCTTCAAGGTTTCCCATTACAAATCTTCCTTTGTGTCCATTTCTTTCCAACAGAAAGTGCTGACTACAGAAGCACTTCCCTGCAAGTATTCTTCCAAATCCAAGGTTAGTTACTAAAGAAAGATCCCTTAGGGCCTCATAGAGGGGGCAAGGATGAATTGATAAGGGTTTGAAGTAAATTCTTTTTTTTTTTAAGTATCAAAATATGGCATACATCAGATGCCTATAAAAGAGCTCCACTGGGGAAATACAACACTAATTCATTCCATACATTTTATTAACCAACTGTCATATGAAAGATAGTATATTGGAAAGAAAATGTTGAGCATAATTATCACGTTCCTTGTCCTCATGAAGCCTTCTCTAGAAAGCTTTAGGGAAAAAGCTACTGAAGAAGAAGGATAGTAGTAAGAGAAGAAATACACACACTATTTATTTAATAGATATATTTCTTTAATTTTTAGGCACATCTGAACTTATGATTATTATGTACTAAAAATTATTCTAAATATTGGGGATACAGAAGGAAATAATTTTTCCCCCAGATAGCTTATATTAATAGGAGAGATAGACAATAAAAAAGGATATAAAAATATACAGGATATTAGCTATTAAGATGTGCTAAAGATAAGAAGAAAAAAATAAAACAGAGGAAAGTCATAGGCAGTATTAGGGGAAGGGAGCTATAATTTTTCACAGGTGTCAGCCATGGCTTACCAGGTAAGAGGACACTATAGGTTGCATGTAAGAGGGGGGAAGGGATTGGAGCAACTGAGGGGTTTTCTGGGAAAGGGAACAGCATCCACAAAGGCCCAGATGTAGTGGCCAATGTAGACGGATCAGCATATGTAATGAATAGCATTTTAAAATGACATCAGAAGGGTGATGGCAGGCTACAGAACATGGGACTTCCCAGGTCAAACTGAGTGTATGTCACTTACTCTGGCTGGTGTGGGGAACCTCTGTAAGGTCTTCAGGAGGAAAATGATGTGATCTAACTTCCATTTAATTCACTTGGGTTTGCTGAAGTGTAACTGAATAGAACAGTGGATATAAGGGAACAAGTGTCCATGGTGATGGCATTGATAATGGTTAGAATACTGTGAGAGACATACAGACATACACAGGAGCATGGGGGTCTGAGAAGGCCAATGGTGGCTTGTGAGCATGGATACCAAGATCCTCACTGCTCATAGCAGGCCTTTGATAACTGGTTGAACTGACGTTTGCCTCCTTCTTTTAATAGCCATTCTTATAGAATTTTTTTCTATCAACTGCATTTTAATTATTACTTGTTTATAGATGAAACAACGAAAATGTATTTTAATTCCATGAGAATAGAAATGTCCCTGAGTATTAAAACAGTTGTGCTTGTGTTCTTATTGCTGCAAAATTTCTAAAAGTTTTATTTAATGGAAATGTCAAATTAATTTGGTGGCTACAAAAATATGCAAATAAACAAAATGAGATTCAGTTAAATGAAATTCAAGCTTACTAATTTCTCAACGAAATGTAGAACCATTCAAGAGCATGAGTATTTTCAACTGGTGCAGGATTTAGAATTATTTCTTACTTCTAGCCTCAAGATTGCATTTTATTTCCCCAGTTTTGACATCATTGTTGTCTAGTTACTGAAATTATTGCCTCATATTTGCAATGACATGTGTTTTATTATGAACTTGTGAATTATAATTTACCTCTAAAGATACTTGAATATGTGTTGTATATGATTTAGTTATAAGCAGTATGGAGTTAAAATAAATTCAAGAGAAATAAAATTATCCTCCATGTTTGGAAATGAAAAATTCAAAATGAACAGTGACAAAGAACCCATAATTTAAGCTCTAAGATTTTTATTTTTAAGAATGCAATTTTAGTAACTTTGATCGATTGCAAATGCTTGAAGAATATATATGCCCTTGTCTTTGTTATATATGCACCAGTTTCTAAGAAAATGATAAAATGTAAGACCCTATTTCAGGGTGGTTACTGTTCTTGGTTATTTGCTTTTGTTATATTTAGAATCTGGAAAGAAGGAGAATATTATTATGTTACTTTTCAAGTATATGAAAACCTTAAAAAATAACTTCAGCATTAATTTTTCATCAAATAGACACAAGGATGAAACAAACAGGAAATCCAGCTAGGTGTTACAATGGGAATACAAGGATGAATAATAGAGTCCCTTTCATCAAGGATTTATATGCTAGGTAGGCTAATTTTACATTGGTTTTAAAGCCAGAGCTTGGTCCTTCCATGTGCCTAATGCATGAGGAGAATCGCTGAATCTTCTTTAATCATTGAATCTTCTTTAATATAGGAAGAGAGCTGCATAAATGCTATATAACTTAAATTCACGTAAAACTACTAACATATTGAAATTATTTCTAAAATATTTGATAATTATTCCACAGGGTAAATACTTAATAAGATAATAAAGTCATTCTGCACAATCACATTCAAACTATGTGACTCTGAGTGCAAGAAAATTTGACATTCCATTTTATTTCTTAGGCAAATATTCTATCTGGAGTATAGTAGGTACTCAATAAACGCATGATGGTTAAGTGATAAATATCTGTCTTTTATTTTAAAAAGTATTTTCAGTAGATTTGTATATACTACAGTGTCTCAATTATGATGTTATTTTCATAAAATTGGATTAAGAAATTTGATCACCCACTCTAGTATAAATTTTATAATAAGATTTAATATATACATGTTAAAATTTTACTTATACAATTTAATCACTGTTGAGAGCAGTGATTTGAAGCTTAGTCTGACCCTCTCATGGCTGCTTTTGTGCTAGGAACTGTCTAAAGTGCAGGTCAAGATGGCCCAGTTACTAAGGTGATGCAGGGTTCGGGGGAGGAGGGGGAAAGGCTACATGAAAAGGCGTGTAGCAGCTATCAGTAGGAACCTTGAATTCAAGCCCCAACTCCCAGGGATAGAAAAGGATAACAAGATGAGCCTAATGTTTCCCCAGTTCTGCATCCTTCAGATTGCCTGCTTTGCCGAAACTGTCTCAGAAATAATCTTTTGATAATGAAACCTTTATCATAAACGAGCTGAGTTAGCTCTGGGTCAGTGAAATTCTCTCAGAGTTTGCCTGCCCACCTGGCTTCACCTTTTTCTCTGTGTGTCTGTTTATCTTTTCTTTATCCCCCATCACCCCTCCTCTGGTTTCTGAATTAACAGCTATGCTAGTCAGGCAAATTGCCATGCAAGTAATATCAGAAATTAGAGACCCAGAAGCTCAAGAAACTTTAAGTATTTATATAAATAACCCTAATTCATAGTTACTTTCTTCTATGGTAGTAAACAGAATAGGAAAGTCCAATTTTGAGTAATCAAGTCTAGGTATTTTCTAATGGAGATCAGGGAACAGAATTCTGGATGTTTATCTCTAAGGCAAATGCTTTCAAACGGTTCACAAGTTGAGAACTAGGCAGCTTCCCCTCATTCACTGAAATGCTGCTTTTTCTTTCTACTATGATAGCCAACCTTGCCTATTTACCACCTTTCACATTCACAGTAAGAAAACTCTCCTCCTCTTGCTTTCTCTGGACTGCTTTCTTTTGAAGAGGAAGGAGGTTTGCATTACACAAGTAGCACTAGTGTGGTCACAGGTAACAATAGAAACAAAAAGAATTCTTATATTATTTCAGTACTTCTGACACACAATAAATATTTAGTAATACTAACATTACTAATTCATTCAGAGTATCCTAATACATTGTCAACTGTTTCAGAAGATTTTTAGTCATCTTACTTAGGGGAAGGATCTCCTTCATTTGTATAAGAACTGAAAATAGGCCAGCCTAAAGGAAAATCATCAAGTTTGTCTTTTTCATCTTAGTCTCTGAAGATCCCAAGAGGACTTGACCACCAATTTATCCAAACCAGCTGCAGAAAAGATATGTTACTGTTATTTGTACTGCAGTATGAATTGATTTTTTTTTCCTCAAGAAAGATGAATTGGGCTAGGAAAGTAGATCAGTGGAAGAGCATGTGCAGAGCATATATGAGGCCTGGGTTTGATCTTCAGTAGGAAAGGAGGGAGGAAAAAAAGGAGAGAGGGAGGGAGGGAGGGAAGGAGGGAAACAGAAACATAATTGCTCAAAATCACTTGCGTACTTTATGATATCTCAGAATTTCAGATGGAAGGATATTTGGGCATAAAAAACAACAATTTCTTTTAAAAATAATATTAGTTTTAAAAGTGAAAAAGTGAGGTGGGGAAGGGGGACATGTTAAATCAATATTGAAATATATAACACGAAGATCATGTATTATGGAATCAAAATTATAGAAGGCCCACATAATTTAGGAGTCAACAAGTGATAATGAAAATCTAACAAAAACTTAACCTCCCAGAAGCACAGCCTGATCTTCACATAGAGAAGTATCAAATATGTGCATGAGATTCTCTGCAGAGAGAGGCTGTTGTAGTGCTTTGCAGCAAATCTTCAATGTGTTCAACAGCGTGAGACCCAGAGCTCAGTTACTAGTTGTTGAATAAATGCACTTTAACTTCAAAATATTAATACTGAGACTCAAAAATTTGATCATTGATGCATCCAAAGATCATCACCCTACTTCTTCTTCACCACTATTCCTACTCCAACAACAGAAAATTTAAAACCTTTCTTTAAATTTTAAAACCCTGTTCTATTTAAAACCCTTTTTATTTTGAAAGAATTATAGACTTATAGGAAGTTGCAAAAATAGTACAAAGAGTCCCTTAATCCAGCTTTTCTCAAGTGGTGATGCCTTATATAGCAATAGTATGACATCAAAGCCAGGAAATAGATATTGGTGGATAATTTTTAACTTGAGTACAAGCGTCATTCAGAATCACCTGTTATGTGCTCACCCCCTTTACATGTTGAAATCCTAACCTCAGTACCTCAGAGTATGACTCTCTTTGAAGATGGGACTTTTAAGAAAGGCTAAGTAAAATTAGGCCCTAATCCAAAATGACTCTTTTCCTTATATGAAGAGTAGGTTAGGGGCGCACACTATAATAGATTAATGGCAAGCACTTGCTTAGCATATGCACAGACCTGGGTTAAGTCCACAACAATGCAAAAAAATAAGGAAGAGTAGAAGGAGAAGGTGAAGGAGAAGAAGAAGGAGGAGAGGAGATGGAAAAGATGAGTAGAGTAGCAGAGTTCATTAGGACACAGACAACACTGATTAAGGGATGACCATGAGAGGGCAAAGTAAGAAGGAGGATATCTGTAAGCTAAGGAGTGAGATGTCTGAAAAAACCAAACCTACAGACACCTTGATCTTGGACTTTTAGCCTCCAGAACAGTGAGAAAATAAATTTTCTGTTGTTTAAGCCAGTCAGTCTCTGGTATTTCATTATGACAGCCTTAGTAAAGTGATACATCACCGTTTTTTTTTTTTTAAAATCTGCATTCATCTTCATGTGTGCGCGCACACACACAATTCTCTGCAATGTTATCTCATGTATAGATTTTCACAACGACCCCCACATTCAAGACTCAGAATTGTTCCTTCACTATCCTAAAGAATTGCCTTGTGCTCCCTCTTTGTATTCATTCCCCCTCACTTCCATCCTATTTCCAGGCAACCGCTGATCTATTTTTCATCTGAAGATTCATTGTCTCAGGAATGTTACATAAATGGAACCATACAGCTTGAAACCTTTTTGAGACTGACTTTTTCCTCTAAGCATAATTTCTTAAGTCCACTCAAGCTGCTGCATACATCAATAGTTAAACCACCTCTTTGCACCACTGCATGAATACCTATAATCTATCTTTCATCTTGCAGCTGGAGTGATCTTGGAAAACTGCTCTTTAAAACCTCCCAAATGATCTTATCAATTCAAAATCCTAAAACATGTTTTTAAAAAGTCCAACTCATGCCTTGCCTCCATTTGAGCCTCCTCACCTTTGCTCTCTCCCTTCTAATCATCATGGATTTATTTCCTATTCCCAAAAGGTCCCTTCTCATCTTCCACCATGTAAATGTTTCTTTCTCAAATGTTCATGCTGAACTGTTCTTCCCCTCCAATGTCTTCAGCCTCCATTTGAGCCTCCTCACCTTTGCTCTCTCCCTTCTAATCATCATGGATTTATTTCCTATTCCCAAAAGGTCCCTTCTCATCTTCCACCATGTAAATGTTTCTTTCTCAAATGTTCATGCTGAACTGTTCTTCCCCTCCAGACCCACTTTCTTTTACTTAGCTAAGTCACAAATCCTATGGATATCTGTGATTTGTAGTGATTGTAAGCAGAAAATGGAAGAAAAAAGAATGAAACTGTCATTTTGAATCACTCATACTTGAACACAGTGTATAGTTATTTTGGGGATACTGATTCAGGGAAAAAAATTCAAAATTTCCTTCTTGCTGGAACGAAATCATACATTGCACTACTAGCCAGCCACATCTGCGTGAGTACTATGTCCTATACATCCTAGCTGTCAAAATTTAGGCAAGTCCTTAAATAGGCCAATCCCAAATAGGGATTAAAGGGAAGGGAGTGGGTCGGGGGAGAGGAAAGACAGTGGAATGGGATGGACATCATTACCCCAAGTAATGTCTGTATTGTTCCCTTAAAAATGAACAAATAGATTTATAAACGATAGGGTAGTATTTTCCATACAGCACAATTGCTGATACACAATAGATCCTTAATAATTATTTTACGCATTTTGAATATTCATATAAGAAATGAAAATAGTGCGAACATACAGGGAAGTTATTTAAAGGGAGAAAACCCATTTGACTATATAATTTACCTATCCCACAAAATCATGAATTATGGGAGCAACTTAAATCAAAGAAAAATTCAGGAGAGCAAAATACACTTGCAATCTGACATGATGTAATATTATCAGGCATCATATATATATGAAATACCACAGAATACCTTTTATAGAACAAACCTAACAGATTAAATAATATCTGAAAATAAATCCAATTATTCCTAGTTCTCAAAGGACCACAAATGGATAAAAGATTCAACGTAAACATAAAACTTAATCAGCAGTATTTATAGCATCTTGCATCAAAATGAATTTCCCTAATATTATTTTTTTTAGTATCATCTTCTCACCTTTGAAATTACTTTCCAACATAGTGTACACATTAAACTGGCTTGACTGTAGGAATTTTACCTATTTGTGGTGTGTGTGTGTGTGTGTGTGTGTGTGTGTGTTGCTGGGAATTAAATCCAGGACCTTGCACATGCTGTGCAAATACACCACCACTGAGCTATATCCCTAGGCCTACAATTATGTATTTTTTTTTCAAACAAAAACTCATAACTTCATTTTATTTTATTATTGTTTATGTTCTAATATTCATTTTAATAACAATTGTTGCCTATGATTACTTGAATATGGCTTATGTTTATATAATTGAAACATGCAATAAATTAAAATTGTCCATTGTAATACCATTCAAAAGCATCCCTGTTAACTTACAGTATAAAGCCTTTAAATATAAAGCCTCCTATTTACTTTCTGCTGCATGGCTGTAATGTATTTATAGTAGTAATTCTTTCTTTTTAGGTAACATTGCATTTCCAACATCTTTTTCCATAAAAAAATAAAAATAAATTCATATATTCTAAATGAAGAAGAATCTGCACCTATCACTGGCAATAAACAAGAATTCAAGAAGTACTTTCCATTACTCAATCCTTTAACTCCTAAATAATGTGAAAATTCTTTAATACACAGGAAAAAAAAATGAAATAGAAAGATTAGGTCAGCAAACAACTACAAAGTACATGTCTGCAGAAAAAAAGGGCACAAGTAACCCAAGACAGTTATGCAGGCTGACTATGAAAGAGTGGTTTGATGTCACTGTAAATATTCCACATAATGAAAAAGGGGTGGTGACAGTTAACTAAGTGAGCACGGTCTGCATTCTGCCCTTCTCTTAAAATTTCTGAAATATGTATATTTTACCAACAGAAATTTTACATCTAGTCTCTTAATTTTTAATGAATAGCAACAGTCTTTAAATGCAAAAAAAAAAAAAAAAAAAAAAAAAACCTAGAGAGAAGAAAGACAATTTCCCTATGGGAAACAGACCCTTAGGTAGCTCCCATAATCCTCCCTCCTGATATTTAAACTTTTGTGCACTGTGGGTGAAAGCTATATTCACTCATACCTTACAGGATATGGCAAAGGTGGTAGGATGTACATGATTTTATACATATGATTACATAAAGATTAGAAATCCATCTTGAATATTATGCTAAGTTAAGTAAGCCAATCCCAAAAAACTAAATGCCAAATGTTTTCTCTGATATGAGGATGCTGATCCATAATGGGGAGGGGGTGGGGAGCATGGGAGAAATGGAGGAACTTTAGATAG
Source organism: Callospermophilus lateralis (assembly GCF_048772815.1). NCBI lineage: Eukaryota > Metazoa > Chordata > Mammalia > Rodentia > Sciuridae > Callospermophilus > Callospermophilus lateralis. The sequence goes on along the minus strand of NC_135312.1, from coordinate 46,388,486 downwards.
GGCAAAGGGGATTAAAGGGAAGGGAGTGGGTGGGGGAAAGACAGTGGAATGAGATGGATATCATTACCCCAAGTATATGTATGAAGACACGAATGGGTGAGACTCTACTTTGCGTACAACCAGAGACATGAAAAATTGTGTTCTATATGTGTACTATGAATAAAAAAGAATTCTGCTTCCATATATAAAAAAATAGAATAAATAAATAGATGAAAAAAAGATTAGAAATCCTTCTTGAAGGAAGACTTTCCATTATTGCTTTGAAGAAGCAAGCTTCCTGACAGAGACTACAATGGAACAAGGAGCTGGGACCAATAGCAAGCAAGATACAGACTGCCAAAAAATGGCTACTACCAACAACATTCGCTTGGGAAAAGAGTCTTCAGTCAAGGTATCAGATAAGAACTGTGCCTAGGGTGTATTATGATAAAAACATTCTAGAGGACCCAGAGAAGCTACTCCTAGACTCCTGAGCACAGACTGAGATGATAAATCTACATCATTTTAAGCCATTGAGTGTGTGTTAGCATTGTTATAAACCAATGAATAAGACAAGCCATAACTCGTCACAGTAGTGAAAATTTAAGAATCATAATTTGAAATTTTAAGATATGACTTGCCTTCATACCTTTTTACTCAGAGCAGGAATTCTCAACCCTGATATCAACTGACATTATAGATACACAATTCTTTGTTGCATGGGTGTGAGGGCTTGTCCTGGGCATTGTAGAATGCTAATAACATCCTAAGACTCTACCTACTAGATACCAGTAGCACTCACCATCCAAAAGTACCTCTAGAAAATGCCAAATATCTTTTGGGGGCTAAAATCACCTCTGTTCAAAAAACACTGATTGATAAGATTTCTTCATTTACTTCGTGTCTGTATTTGTTCATTCCAAAAGTTCCTGAATGCTGTTAATGGTGTTAGGACCTTTTAAATATGTAACAATCAAAACATGAAATAGCTGATTGTTGCTTTTCAATTTGTGAAATGCCTCAAAGGTTGTCAATAAAAAGTAATTGGATGGGTTTTAAAAACACAGATTATAGTTTTTCAATATCTAGTGATTCAATGCTTCTAAGACACACTAATCACACATTAATATTTAAATTTTGTTTTATTTCACTGTATTACTTAAGGAGAACATGCATAACAATATATCAGGAAACTAATGAAAAGCACAAAACACAAAGAATCCCAATTGCATGGCTGAATTGGTTTGGGGTTGATGGGAGGGAGCTGATGAGAGAAAGAAATTTTGGCAGCTTCATGCTTTCTGATTTCAGAGATTACACTACGCAGAATGAATTCTGCCAGCCTCTTGTTTACTACATTATATCTGCCTTCCAAAGATGTTCACATGCCTCTAGTGTCCAGTTGCTTTCTGAGTGAGAAATCTGAGAATGAAACTTCTTGCTTCATTGCCACTCCATTCGATGATCACAAATTATTAGCTTTCACATAAGCAAACCTCATAGATGTGTTCTCAAGTTAGACATTCAAGGAAGAAATCAGGGAAAACAAACAAACCTGCTCTCTGAAACAAGTTTACATTTTCTCCTTCCCATTTATTATACAGTTGGATTCACATCATTAACATGCAAATCATACTGCACTACAGTGCATTTTAAACAAAGAACTGAAAGCAGGGCTTGTAATTTCCTTATTGGTTGATAAACAGATTTTCTCTTAAGAGGGCAAAATAAACTCTAGGTGCTTTATGTTCACTCTTTTTGGCTTAAGTAATTTCAAAATTAAACAAAAACCTTTACTACTTTTCTCATCATGCCCACAAATATTGCTTTTTATCCTGATTTTGGTGTGAAAATTTAAATGCTGCTTTTACCAAGATAAATGGAAAAATATATACATTTTTTCACCTGTAAAGCAAAGTATTTTATCTTTTCTGCATTTCTACTAATTTCTTAAAACAAGGTTAACATTGAGATCGAAAAATGGACTTGAGACTGGGTAAATGAATGTCTGATTTAAACCACAGGGGGAAAAATAAAAAATAAACAGATGTAAACCAATCCTACAAATTGTATATCCTTAGTGCTATCAGTCCTTCTAAGTACTTAATGGTATAAATTACTGTGGAAAGGATGGGAAAGCAAAAGAAAAGAAATGCATTGATCCCTTCTGGAAGGAAGGAAGGAAAGAAAGACAGGCATTTTACTTTAAAGAGGTAGGTAATACAAGGGGTGGGATTGTGGCTCAGTGGTAGAATGCTTGTCTAGCATATGTGCGGCACTGGGTTCAACTCTCAACACTGCACATAAATAAACAAATTCTACTGACAATCCAAAAAAAATTTTTTTTTTTAAATCTGGAATACCTATATTAAAAAAAAAAGGTAATACAACTAACAATGACTATAGCAGTCTGTTTGCCTCCTTTCTTTCATTCTCTGTGTGGGGCTGTATCAGACCTTCAATAACAGGACTTCTCCCTTCCTCCAGACTTACTATAATTACAACCCACTGGCTATATTTTGATCCCATTAATAATTATCTGTAGTGTCCAAACAATCCAGACTCTCTGAGACCTTTTCACTTTTATATGATACTTTTCATTCATTGAGCAAATATTTACTGATTATCCAATATCCCAGGCATTTTCTAGAGGCTGGCAAGACTGCATTGAATCAAATAGGCAAAAACTCCTGCCTTTAAAGGGAGACAGATAGTGCATAAGTAAAATATCTGTAGTGGTGAGTGCAAAGGAGAATTTTTTGAAGTTTAGATTGGTGATCAAGGCAGGTAACATTTGAAGGCAGTGAACCAGGCACAGTAGGGAAAATCATTCTGGGCAGACATAACAGCAAGAGAAAAGAACATGCTTCTCCGTTGCCTGTTTTCCTTAGTTTCTTATGAATAACAACTTTAGTGGGGTGTGGCGGCACATGCCTATAATCCCAACAGCTCTGGAAGCTGAGATAGGAGGATTCTGAGTTCAAACCCAGCCTCAGAAACTTAGTGAAGACCTAAGCAACTTAGCAAGACCCTAGTTCTAAATAATTTTTTTTAAAGGGTCACTGATATGGCTCAGTAACTGAGTGACCCTGGGTTCAATCTCTGGTACCCCCAAAATAAAAACTTTATTTAAGTATAATCTTCACACCAAATAATCCAGCTATTTAAAGTGTACAATTCAATCATTATTAGTATACTCACAGAATTGTGCATCTAACAAAACACAGTACATTTTATTTATTTATTTTTGAGCTGCTGGAATTAAACTCAGGGCCTTGTGCATTCTAGGCAATCGCTCTACCATTGAGCTTCACCCCAGGCCAAAACCATGAGACACTTTAGAACATTTATCCCCTCAGGAAGAACCCCCTTTCTAGAAGTCATTCTAGTTGTTTTCTGGAGTACGGTTACCCAACCACCAAGTTCTGGAAAAGAATTAATCTTCTGTCCCTATAGATTTTCTTATTCTGGGCATTTAATATAAACAGAATCATACAATGTGTGACCTTTATTATCCTATATATTAAGTCAAAACTGTTAAAAATCAGTCTCAAGTATTGATTTTTTTATTTGAATAAAAATATTATGGCTTATTAGTATGTGAAAGATGCAACATCTTAGAAAGTAAGTTCAATTATATTCCTTTTTTGGAACACAATACATGTTCCTAAAAATACTGTCATCAAAAATACAACAGCAACATTTTGATTAAGTGACATATCCATAAGGAAAAAAAGATAAATTCACCTTTATCATGAAAGCAAAAATCCATTATTTCTTATCAAGTACTCCAAATGTATTTGGTAAACTGTAAGATAAGGGCTATTCAAGGAGCTTTAAAAAAATAAACAATTATACTATTGCCTCCTCCCTGGACCAGCTTCAAAGAGCTAAACAAAAGCTCTTTGCTCACATTCTATCATAAACACTGGATAAGTTTACCAGTTTAATGTTCTACTTAAATGACTCTGCACACCATTAGCATAAAAATCAAGCTGCATTGTATACTCCTACTTTAAAGGGCAAACAATTTAATCGTAGTCTTCACTAGAAATTCCTTAAGATCAACCTCACATAAATCCATTTGCTTGGTAATTGTTTTGAGAAAAATATTTACTGCAACATTTTAGAAGGAAAATGCTAGTAACTATTAAAAAACAACCACTTAGAGGTAGTACAGGAAATCAAAACATCATCTGGCTCCTGAGCTGGATCTTCCCTACTTAACTAGGTGAAATTTAGTTTTGCTTCATTCTTTACTGTCTTTTAAAATTCCTACCCTTAACTTCATCTGCCTGAGGACTTTCTCACAGGCTTTTCCTTCCTCTCATACGTGGTCTTTCTTCCTCCACTTTAACTTTTCATTTAAATTATTTAACACTCTTTTGAGTGCTCATGTGATAATCTGATGGGTTCATGACATACTGCCCCCAAATATAGCTTATTAGCATTTGAGGAAACAGCAGAAACAGGGCATAGAAACTGGAAACAATTTTTCTTACCTCTTTTCCCCTGAAGTGGCCCATAAAACTTGGCTGACCTTTCCCTGGAAAATAGGTTTTACAACTGTTATTTCAGAAGCATCCCTGCCCTATGCCCACAGGAAACGAAGGTCACACAGGAACACCAAGATGAATCTGAACATACAGGCCTTGCTGAATCCTTGGGATTCATTACATTGGCCCATCCACCTTTGGTCCAGGCTTGCTTTTATGGAAGTATCCACTTCTTCATCAGACTTAGCACAAAGTTCATGTTTTCTCTATTTTTTTCCCTCTCTCTGTGTCTTTATTTCTGAAAGCCCCTGTGTCACAACTTATATTACATAAATTTGTATGCTTTTCTCTTGTTCATCTGCCTTTTATTAGAAGGATGTTAGTCATGAGCCTGTGACAGCAGAGAAATTTTTTCCCCTATAATCTTAAAAAAAAATCATTTATATTTAGACGTAAATTTCTGTTTGGTTTCATCTTCTAACCATTAATATACAAATATATCTTAGCATATCCACTTTTAAAATAGATACGGGTAATTTCATAATCCCTTTTCAGTTTTTCTTTTAATCTAAGAAACACAATATGAAGGCCAAGAATTTTCCATGATGCAAAGAAAGGAAATTTGCAACGAAGTTAGTATAATCCTGTTATAGCCTATGCATATCTGCACTATGCTTAGAGTTGGTACTCAAAAGGTGAAGTTGAATGCCATGAGCTTCCTAGGTGCAGAAGGGCTTTTCTTTTGTCTTGTTTAATTTTGTTACTCAACAAGAATGTGGAAGGTTGATCGATGTGACACTGCCTTTAATCCTTAAAATAGAATTACAACAAACATGAGAAAATAACCTTTCCTCAAAGAGGGCTTGGGGGTATACTCAGGGGAGAGATGCATTTTAGTTCATGCTAGGAAGTAAAAGGAGCCTTCAGAGAAAACACTAACTGCACAAGGAGTTCCTCAATTATGAGGTTTCAAGAAGGCATGTTGAAAAGCTTAGAGGCATTTTGAAATCGAGTGTTTTCTAGCCTAGCAGTAGACAGGAAGAGAATAAAGTAGCTTGAGGCTCCTCAGAACAGCATGAGAGTTTCCCAATACAGAGAATACATGTGCTGAGGACAAGCTGACCAGCTTCCAGCGCAGATAGATCTGATGTCATTAAAGACTGCAGATCATCCTGAGGAAGTTGTCTGTATTCCTCCTGTCCTGAAAACTTGTTCAAATGAGGTGACCCTGAGGAACATTCTCCAATGGGTGCAGTTCCTCTTGCCACCAGCAAGCCAGTGTACATTAGTGAAGGACTGTGGTGTTTCTTCTCTTCTGGCCAGAAAACACGTACTTTGTGCTAAGTCTGATGAGGAAGTGGATACTTATATAGAAGCAAGCCTGGACCAAAGGTGGATGTCCCAATGTAATGAACCCAAGGGATTCAGTAAGGCCTGTTGTTCACATTCATCTTGGTATCCCTGTGTGGCCTTCATTTCCTGTGGGCATAGGGCAGGGATGCTTCTGAAATAACGGTTGTAAAGATAAAAATCCTAAGTTTTTTTCAAATCTACTGAAATTTAAATGATTTTTTAAAGTTGTTTTATAAAGATGTTGATGGGGGGCAATAGTGAACTGCTAAAGATAGTTATTGAGCCTTTGACTAAAATGAAGAATGGAAGTTGAATTGATGTCTTCCTCTCATTTAAGCCTAGTGAAAAGGGGTTCTTAGGAGTTTAGTATGTTTAACTGAGAGTCTGGGGACAAAGCAGAGAAACATAGGCAAAAAACAATTCCACTCTGAAAGTGAAAGGAAGGGCAGCTAAGATTCCCAGGGCCAAGGGAGGATACTAGACTGGAACCCAAAGCAACTTTTTGGAGGTTTATGTGACACCCACAGGTAAGTTGGACAACTGGATTCCCAGGGGTCTGAAGAGGAAATGAAAATGGTCATAAAACTGGAAGAACAGGCATCATTCATTTTTCACAGAAAGCACAAATATTCTTCAATGGGATTACACAAAAATCCATGAAATTAATTTAAACACCAATCAGGTTTCAAAAATCTGCCCAAGCCAACTCTGTAAGCAGCTTCTTAAGAGGAAACTAAGGCTTGATTCCACCAAAGCCCATATCCTAAGACCTTTCCTGTCCTGTGTCCTCTCCTCCCACTCCATGGGAGTAGGGTTGTGAGGAAACCCAATAAGAACTTATTTTCCACAGCAAGACTGTCACCCACAATATCAGAAGGAGGAACAACTTTTGAAGAAATTTTACATTAAAAGAATTTCAAGAATTCAGAATTTTTACTGTCATATGGAACTGTACATTGAATTTCAAATTGGAATATTTTTAGGACTAAAAGTGATGTTCATAGGACAGATGGGGTAGGGTAGAGGTATCAGGGCAGGAAATGATTGTGGTATGGCTGAAATAAAGCTGTTTTATGATTGGAATTCAGAGTCCTCCTTATTTAATATGTTTATTTACAACCTTGCTGATTATTTAGACTGAAATGTTGAAGCACAGCTTCAGATAGTTATGATTTTTTTTTTTTTTTTTTTTTTTTTAGAAATCCTGTCCAGGTTACTTTCCCACAGGTTTTGCACTGGTTAAAAGATAAAATCCTAATTTTTTTCAAAGCTACTGAGATTTAAATAATTTTTTAAAGTGGATTTATATAGATGTTGCAGGTGGCAATAGTGAACTGCTAAAGATACTTATTAATAAATCAAACATACCTTAGATATTTCATTTGTCCAAACAAAACTATGAAAATATTAATTTTATTTTATAATTTAACCCAGTCTCATTAAGAAAGAGGCAAATGAAACACTTAGAAAATTATAAATAGTCAAACATAAATAATAACATCTATATTTTATCCTAATGAGCTAAATCACTAGGTGCTATTTAAATATTTGGGCCATTTTTGGGTCAAATTAACAAACATGTTATAGTTTATGTCCCATAAACAGAACAATAACAAATAAAATTAAATAAAATACTACATACTTTGCTCTGCGGATCACATTTTAGTTCCACAGCTCCATAATTTTAACAGTTTTCCCAAACTTCTTTTTACATGTTGTCAGTGCTATATTCAGAGAACTCTCTCAGTTCAGCAAATGAGACATTTATTCCCCTCACTTGGTTCAGTCCCAGATTCAAAAGAATCTTGACTGAAAATTCCATTATTTGCTCCAATTTCTGTTCGTGACCTCGGTTTTATTTGTTGCGTCTGTAGTATGAAATTATTCTAACCACAAATAGAGGGAATCGTAGATCAAAGTCTGCCTTCTGAAGCCAGAACTGCTATTGCTTTTGCACATGTTTTTGGCAGTGACTGTCACAATGACATCTAAAAGCTTATATTTCTGGTGGGCTTGATTTAACGTAAGTATCTGATACTCAGGGGCATTGAAATGTTCCAAGTCACATACAAATCAGGAAGAGGCAGGGTTTACATTTGACATAGATACCTCCTGGGGCTCATGAAAGGCCTTTGGCCTGGAGAACCAGCAGGTTCACCTCCTTGTTCTCATCTGGAATTTGAATTTCCTGGGGAAACTGTTACTGACTTAGAGAAGTTATCATTATAGATCAATTATAAATATTTCATGCCAATTCACTGATAAAATAATAAGTAAGATAGGGCAATCATTAATGATCACACTGATTTTTTTAAAAAGTTATAATGGATTATTACCAGTTTTAAAAAGTAAAGACTTTCACTAAGTAATTGAATTTCTGAGGAAGAGCTGCCTAATTTAGTTTGCTCCTATAGCATCAGGGTGTCCACATATACACCATCTTCCAGTGAATTGTGTCTAGGTTTTTTTTTTTTTTTTTTTTTTTTTTTGTAGTGCTGGGACTAGGACTCAAGGCTTCTCACATGCTGTCAGGCATACTACCACTGAGCTGTATCCCCAGCCTCATTTTCAAGGTTTGATGACAACCTAATTACTGGTCATATAAAGTAAAGTCTATAAATGTTTGTCTGAGACCCTTTTCCTTTTACTCTCTTGCAAGACTAGATGTTCAGAATAATCAATGCTGACAAAAACAACATGGGGAGAATTGCAATACAGGATTTCATTCCAAACACCTGTTGTAGCATAATTACAATATCCTTTTTAAAAAAAAAAATCAGTCTTTTCTACAGCTATGCCAGACAAAAATCGATGTTTATGAAGCGATGCTTGTATGATCCCAATCTCTTCAAACTGTGCCTTCATGCTGGCAGTAAGCATTTGTGCCTTTTGTTGCCAATAATAAATCACTGCCCTGAAGTTACAAAATACCTAAGTTCCTCTTGGGACTAATATGATACATTTGTAAGACTTTTGTTAAATAATGTTTAGGAAGAAAACTATTGCACATGTATGCATGTGTGTTTGTGCATTATGGCTACCAAGAAAAATATCCTCTAATCCATGCTTCTCTAAAACATGTGGAATGTAATTACTGAGAATGAATAATGTCCAGCACAATATGCAGAAGAATGTTTCCCTGTCAATATTGTTTTGATTTATGTTTGTGAGCTCAGCGTATCATGTACATTACAGAATATCAGAATGGAAAAGGACCATAGTGTTCATTGGGCTCACCTGTCACCTCTCAGAGGAACCACACAGTACTTAAGCAGTGAAGCTGGACTGTCAACCTGATTTCTGAAATCCAGGTCCTATTCTCTCACCCATACCACTGTTGCTCCAACCCAGTAAATCATAATCATTTTAATGATGATACCTAAAAAGCTAAATTTAGTCTAATTTAATGTTTAGGAAGAAAACTAAACCAAAACCATCCAAACCCAAACCCAAACCCAAACCACCAACAAGCCAAACTCTAAACTGAAAACATTTTAATTTAGATGTACTGTCAGGATGAAAATTATTCACTGAGTAGTTGGGTTGAACAATGCTTCCCAAACTTCAAAATCACCTGGAGATCTTATTTCAACAGATTCCTGGGTCAGCTCTCAATGACAATGAAATTGGTTATCCAAGGGCCCGTGGATTTTTTTTTTTTGTGCAAGCCCAGGGATGCACATGGGGTGGGGGGGATAGTCCGAGGGATGAAACCCAGGGACACTTTACAACTGAGTCAAGTTACTAGCCCTTTTAATTTTATTTTAAGACAGGGTCTCACTACATTACCCTGACTAGCTTTGAATTTGTGCTCTTCCTGTCTCACTCAGCCTCCTGAGTAGTGGGGAATATAGGCAAGTACCACCTTGTCTGGGAAGAATATGTACTTCTGATGAGCCCCAGAGGGAGTTAATGCTGCTGGTCCAGTGACCACACTCTCAACTACAGTGCCATGGAGAGCAAGGTCACTAGCAAAGGCAGAGACTTGGCACAGAGGAATCCTGATTCCTATTAATGGTGCACACAATACCAAGTAACCTGTGTGTCAGACAACTCTTTATCCTCTTACAGGCCTATCTCCTAATTCACATTTGGCAATGCCAACAAACTAATCTAGTTATAAATAGTGCATAATAAGGGGTTAGGGAGAGGTATACAGCACAGGTTTAGCATGTTCAAGTCCCTGAATTTCATCGCCAGCATCAAAAAATTTTTAAAAGTGGGTCAGGCCAGCCGATACCTCATTCCAAAGCTGGTGCTTTAGCGGATCTAGACTCTGGTTGGTCAAGATTACACCTCTGCTCCACAGTTTCCATCTGTGCTGCAGACTATATTTTGAGCCAATATTATCTTCTTCACAGTGCTGCTTAGAACATAATCTTGTCATTGTTAAATCATCTTGATCTAGTTGTTCTGTAACTTTTCTCATTTCAAAGCTGAAAAACCCATGTCACAGTAATCCCCTAATCCTAGGGAAACCAAGTAGTTTGGTCACGCTACCTTGCTATTTCCCGTCACAAGGAAGAGTCTAGTTCCCCTCTCCTTTAATCCTGGCTGATCTTAGTGATTGCCTTGTCCAGGCCCAATGTGCCAAAGTGAAGCTACCTGACCTGCACAACTAAATCAGAAACAGCTGTTCTGCTTGTACTGTTCCTGGGAACATCTGCTGCCCAGAAGCTTTTGCTTGGGATACCTCTTTTCAGAATACAGGAACCATGCTGAGAAAAGTCGGTTCTATGTGGGAAAGTCCCATTAAGGTGTGCCAGTTGTCAGTTCCAGTAGGGCTACCCTTCAAGTGACCAAGTCCCAGTTGTAAACATGTATGTGAGGGAACTTCCAGATGCTTCCACCCATTTACTCAAGTCATCTCCTGGCTTTAATACTCCTCTCCTGGAGCCATAGACATGGTAAGGCAAAAATAAACCCACCCCACTATGCCCTGGATGGTTTACTGAACCCAGAATTCACAAGCAGAATAAAATGGTAGTTTGTGTTACTAAGTTGAGGGTAATTATACACCAACAGATATACAATCACTTGTCCATCTAATCCATCAGATATATTTTTGTTTCAATTTTGGCTTGTCTCTGTTAAGACTATTACTCAGTCAACCTGCTTCTCTGCTGACTTTAATCTCCCAAGCCTTTGATTCCTTGATTCAATGAAACTCTCTAGTCTTTCAGAATTCTAATCAAACACTTATTAGCACTAACAATGATCAGACCTTAGCCAAAATTTATAATCTCTATTATTGTATTTAATCTTTGCTGGGAGCCACAGCCAATTAATATGATACATGGCATTTTTGATTGAAAGGTGATGCCAGCTAGCCATTGAGATGATATGATTATGTTAAAAATTACATTCATATGGATACCGGACTCCTGCTGCGGGACTCCTGGAGAGTTCCCATTGGTTGGGAAAGTGCAGTAGGAGGGAATTCCGGGGGAGGCGCTTGCGCTGGAGTTCCGGGAAGGAACCGGCGCCGCGTGGGTGGATAAAAAAGCTTCCCAGGCACGGACGTGTTATTGGCGGTTCTTTCAAATAAAGTTTGTTCCTGTTTGAGTGGCTCGTGATCTTGTGCCCAGCCAGAGACTGCGGCAAATCTTCTCATCATCCTGTGAAACTCTTGTCTCCATTTCCCAGATGTTCAAGTTTACATCTTTTTAATCATTTGATTCTAAATACAAATACATATTTGATTCCAAAGTCCTTGTTTTTAATAATGATGACACATAATTCCCCCTCAGTATCTATAGGAAAATGGTTATATGAACCCTTTTCCTTGCAGATAACCTAGTATTTAAACAAATCTACACATAGCCTTCTCTATACTTTAAATCATTTCTAGATTACTTATAAAACCTAATACAATGCAAATGCTATGAAAATATTTGCTATTTTCTATTGGTTAGTGAATTAGGACAAGAAAAATTTTGTACATATTCAATACTTATCTCCTGTTCACACCTTTCCCTGGTCCTTCCCTGGTTAATCTTGAATCTTCTTAGAACTATGTTTTTAAAAAGAAGAGAATAAAACTGCCCTGCTACAATTACCCTCTTTCAAAATCTTTTCTTCTGACACAAAATCACACCTTATATCCAAGAAATACTCTCTAGATTGACCCAAAATGATGGGCAATTTAACACAGTAGTATCTGACAGTCTGGGTGGGGCAGGGTGGGGAGGAAAGCAAAGACAAGGATTAGATCTAAGTTACTATCTTGGTTCTATCACTTTCTATTGCTGGCTAGGTTACTGCATAGTTACTTGAGACTCAGTTTTCTTATTTGTCACAGAAGGTTGATGGTAATAATAATAACAGCTATCTCATTTTTTAGGCTATTCATTAAACAAGAAGATATAAATACCCAGAAGAATAACTGCTACATGACAGGCACTCTCATGGAAGCTATTCATAACATGAAGGAGCTCTAAGAGATGACTGCATACTGGAATGGAACATCTCAGTGTCAACTCCTAGCTCTAACACTCAGGGGAAGTACCACAGATGGAGTAGAGTTGATGAGAATTGTATGATGCTGGCAATGACAAAGGGGCCCAGATATTGGCATTTGCATACTTTATTGATGCCAGCATCATAAAAGTCTGATACTCCACCCAGATCCAGAGAGATAAAAGGATTATTGGCAGGTGTTGCTACCCTATCTCTGCTTATGGGCACATTTGTTCATTTTCCAATCAGCAATAAAAATAATTCCACATTTCACTCCAACTCTGATAATCCAACTTTAGACAATGCACATAACTAAAGGGCCTATGTTTACTTCTATATTGTTAGAAAAAAAAGATGTAAAAAGTGTGTGGGTAGGTTATGATGTTCTTCAAGTTCGTGATCCTAAGCCAGTTGCAAGGAAGGAACAAAACAAAAAATGTACACACAACACTACTGTGTTTCTTAATTATGAATTGCATACTAGAAAACACCTGGGAGCTTTTAAGAATCCCCAATCAGCCCAAATCTGCTGAATCAAAACCCTCCATAAATAATTTTGAAGTGTACCATGTAATTAGAAGCATTGTCCCAAAACAGTAAACACAGATATACTCCTTTATTTCTTTTCTTTTCATTTTTTTTCAGGTAAATACACAGAATTTGTATTTTGAAAAATATCAATTAGCCCTTAGTATAGTGTTATTTTATTAACCTAAAAGCAGTTAAAAAACATATATATGGTTTTAACTGAGGTAAAAAATTATATATATCAGAAAAAAGACAATGTTGCTTACTTTTTTAAAATGAATAATCAGCCACTGACTTGCTTCCCTTAAAACTAGTTTCACTGATGAGTTAATTGGCTCTGTTTAGTGGCTTCCTTTTTAGAAAGAATAATGACACTTTAATACTATCTACTGAGAAACAGATCATTATTGTAGATCCATGTTAGCTCAGCATTTAATCAGAACTAAGTTACAAATATGTTCTGATAATGTTTCAAATTTACTGTACTTGATTTTTTTCTTCTTACAGAACAGTATGAGATTATTGTTATTTCTATGCCATGTTTTTTGATAATTCAGAAATTGGTAAGAGAAAAGTAATATTAGGGAAATGTAGAGTTTAGTTCATTAAAACCTATCTAATGATTAGGGGTGTCATTAATGAATGTGTATCTTAACTAATTACTGTTCAACATCAGGAATTAGGAAAAACAAAAACAAACAAAACCATCACAAGTGATGTGTCAGCACACTGGACTCATCTACCCATTTGCCATATTACCACTACTAATATTTTTATTTTTATCTGACTTGAAAATTACTTCAAAGATTCTAAGTATTTCATTTTGGTTCTTTTCAGCTTATCTAAATTAAAACAGAGACAACACAACAGCCAACAACTTCAGATGCTAAATCAAACACCTCTAAGTAAGAATGTTTTAAAATTTTGCTACCATTCATGTTGTAGAAAGACTTTTCATATTTCAGCTCCATTTCAAGAGGTACAGTAAACACTAAAAAATATATAAGGTAATATGAAACCCAGAAGTGTTCATAGTGCAGTCTATACATATATTTCACAGTTAATAAAAGCATACAATAATGATAAAGGGTTATTTATCACTAAATAGAATCTGTTTTATCTCCCAAATTTCTTTTATTGACTCATGTTCCTTAAATTCTTCTTGACGCCTAGCCATTATCTCTCTTGTCAAATCTTAGACACATGCTTTTCTTCATCAATCCGAAGGAGTGATTGCATTCACAGCTATAATTTTAGACATCTCAATGTGCATTATAATAAAAACATTCCTATCTGCAGGCCAGGCTTCTTTCTAAATCATGAGGTCAGCAGATTGGGGGCCATTGGCCAAATCCAACTCACCATCTGTACCTGTACAACCACAAGTGTGGCTCATTTTTTGCCATTTTGTAATAGTTGGAAAAATAACACTTCACAGCATGTGAAAATGCTTTGGAATTCAAATTTTATTGTTCATAAAGTTTTATTGGAACATAGTCATGCTTATTTGTAAGCACAGACATTATATAGTCTGTGGTTGTTTCAATGCTGCAAAACCACAAAACTGAGTAGTGATAGAGACCTCAGCCTGAAAAGACTGAAATATTTGCTGTCTGGTCCTTCACAGTAAAAGTTTGCCATGTCCTGCTCCACATCATTTTATTCACTGCCATCTGGGCATACTACCTCTTCATCCCATAGGTATCTCAAACTAATGTACCAAAACTTAACTCATTAACTTTTCTCCCAAACCAACATCATTTCCTTTTAATTATGAAAAGTTACCATTAACGTCTTCATTATTCTTACCACTTAACAATTATCAAATCCAAATAATTCTGCCTCTTCAAAGTTTCTAACATCTGTCCTCCTTGTCCTTATTATTATTATTACTAAAACTTACTGCAGACCTGTCACAGGGACTATTAAAAGAGTTGTCCGACACCTTTCCTACACCCCTCCAAAGCTTTTCTCAACATTCCTACCCATCACATTTCTGGTATGTTGCAACCTATAATCTTTGGATCGTGAGGCATCATAGTAGAGGAAATCAGCAGTGGTTGGTTGGCAGGAAGTTAAAAAACCCTAAGATATTCTGATAGGTAAGCCAATCTCATTATTCTTTATAAAGAGCTATTAAAATAATTGCATCATCTTAGTTCTTTTGTGTAATAAACTAGTGGACATGTTTTTAAAATTATAATATAAAAAAGTAATTAAAAAGAAAATAATAAAACCAAAATTCTCATATTCTTAGAATTGACTTAGTTTTGTATTAAAGAATATTGTCAAAACCAGGAAATATAGAGTGCTCCCATAAACCCAACACCCAGTGTCCCTACTCTTAACACCTTACATTACTATTGTATACTCTTCACAACCAACAAACCAGGATTAAATTATTATTGATTGAGCTCCACAGTTATTTGGATTTCATTAGATTTACCTAATTTTTTTTTTTTAAATTCAAGGATCTCATCTAGGTATTATATGATGTTTAATAGTTGGATCTCCTTAGATCCCTCTAGTCTATGACATTTTCTTATACTTAACTTTTTAAAAATAACCTTTACTACAATTTTAAGAAGTGCTGGCTATTTTGTAGAATATTCCTAAATTTGTGTTTGTCTTTTCTTTTCTCATGATTATAAGATTGCAGGCTTTCAGAAGCATGATCTCAGAAGTGAAGGCCCTCTTTGATCTTATGATATATGCTAATACATGATGATGTTAATATGAATCATCTCAAAAAGGTAAGGTTTGTTACCCACTTATCCAAACCTTAACCCTGCCCTCCACACTGTATTCTTTGAATAGTGCAGTGCACACTGAAGGGTAGAAATCATACTCTACCTCATTGAGAAGGGTGTGTCTACACAATAAATTCTTTTTCTATAGATTTGTTCTGTCCTTGTTTATTTGTTTATATATCATTTATCTGTATTATTATGGGATCCTGGATATTCTTTATTCTAGTTATCATCCATTATTACATTGGGTATCTTGTCACAAATTGCTTTGGCATTGGCAATGAGACCTCTTTTGGGCTGGCTGTTTTTTTCTTCCTTTGACACAACCTTATCATTTTATTTTTTCAGCACTTTCTTTACTTTCCATAGGTAAAAGATTCTCCAAATTCATTTTGTATATTCCTTGCTGAAGCCATAAAATCAGCCATTTCTCCAAGGAACTTAGTTAATTTTATCGGTTATATTTATTTATTGGCTACATTAGAACCCAACACAGGTGATAAATGATTTCTTTTATTTTGGCTTAATTTTGTCTGGAAAGTATTGTCCAGCAGAATCTCTGGATGTCTCCCAGTATAATTTCATCATTTCTTCCAAAGAACATGAATTGAAGCATGTTTTAACATAAATTTCCTCCTACTAATAAAGATGCGATAAACTTCCAGAGTTTGGGCTTAAAAATACACAAAAAAGGAAGATTTCTCAGCAAATAAACTATACCCAATATGCAAATGACAATGGTAGAGAATCAACATCCATAGCTACCCCAAAAGACAGATATTCTTTCAATGTCAAGTAAAAGAATATCTTTTAATACTGAGAGTCATATGAAAAGGCAGGTGTGGTGGTGCATGACTCTCATCCTGGCTACTTGGGGGGCCGAGGCAGGAGGACACCAAGTTTGAGGTCAGCCTGGGGATATAGCTCAGTGGTAGACCACCCATGGGTTTGATTCCCTTTACCACAAACAAAAAAAAAACAAGCAAACAAAAAAAAATCAACCAACCAACTAAACAGACAAACCAAAAAACATATGCAAGCCTCAATCCAAATGTACTTAGTCAAAAAGAAATTGCTTTACAAGTGGTTTATAGGCAAGAGAAAGAGGATAAAGACATATATATATGCTTTTTAATGACTCTGGGAAAAGAAGGCTCTCCACTGTAATTCAAGTGACAATAATACTTTTTTAGACAGAAAGTATTTCTTTACTTTTTAAAAATGTTTTCATAATCATTATACTAAACTTCTGCAGCCAAAAATTGAATTAAGTAGCAGAACACAAAACAACTTGCAAATAATAGGATAGCAAACACACTGCAAAAGCGTACCGATAGTTTGGGGGAGGAAAATCTGAGTAAAAATAATTCATTCCTCAGAAACCAATCTGTGGTATGCTAAAAAACAGAGTTGGTTTACCTCTGGTTCCTGGCACAGAACTTGTAAAGTCCTTGGGATTTCTTGAGAGGTAGGAGTGTCTTTTGTGCATCAGAATTCCCTTTCAACTGCCAGGTGTTTATGTTAATGAGGTGACTCAAGGTAGGGCCCCAGATAGTTTCAGAATAGCGATGGGTCACCAGAAAGATCAAAAACAGGATTAGAAGGTAAAAATTTATAGTTCAACCACCAATCTTCTGGAAGGGATTAAGGGGAACTAAAGACTGGGACAAAATTTCTTCATTTGGAAAGTTCTTTATTTGGCAAATACATGGGGGTGCTCAAGAGTGGTAAGTACACAATGTTCTTTGAAGCTCTCTATACTCCCTACCCCAATGCCTTACCCTACATATCTTTTCAATTTGACCCTTCCTGAGTTGTATTCTTTACCATAAACCAGTGATAGTACAAGAAGCACTTTCTTGAGTTCTGCTAGTCATTTTAGCAAATGACTGAACTGAGAAGTTGGTTTACAGAACACCTAAATTTATGGCCTACTGAGAAAAGTGCAAGAAGCCTGGACACTCCATTTGTGCTTGGTTTCTGAAGGAGGGCCAAGCCATTCACTTCTGGGTTCTACATTGTCTGGGACTTAAAGTCAGTATAAATAAATTTATAGGACACCCTGCTGGTTGAGAATTGATATCAGGAAAAACAATGCATTTGGTGTCCTAAGTCATATTAGAAAATGGCACACATACAAACAATATGGAACCATACCTAAAAGAAAGGGTGATACATACCAAGACATATATTTAGTTCCTAAATAATCCTAAATTCCAAACTTTCTTTTCTTAGCATCTGTTATGGTTTGGACTTGAGGTTTTCCCTCAAAAGCGACTACATTAATGCAGCAATTTTCAGAGGTAAATGACCAGATTCTGAGAGCTATAATCCAGTCAGTCCATCCTAGTTTGAATAAACTAACTGGATGGTAACTGTAGGCAAGTGGGGCATGGCTAGTGGAGGGGAGTTACTGGGAACATGCCCTGGAAGGGTATATCTGCCCTGTGGCCCCTTGTCCTCTTTTTTTTTTTTTTTTTTTGCTTCTGGATCCCACCATGAGTTGGGTATCTTTCATTTGCTGGGTCCTTCCACCATGATGCTGTGCCTCACATTGTGTCCAGAATCATGGAGTTGGCTTTCCATGGATTGAGACTTCTGAAACCATGAGCCCCAAGTAAGCTTTTCCTCCTCTAGGATGGTCTTGTCAAGTATTTTGGTCACAGCAATGCTAAAGCTGACTAAAGCATGATATTCCATGCAGTAGGAAAAACAAATAAATGATAGCAACAATAATAACAACAACAAAAGATTGCAACTATTTTGAAATGGCAATTGAGAAACTCTGCTTTTTAAAAGAAACTATTAGGCACTAAGCTATATCATTCTCAATATATTTAGTTGCAAAAGGAAATAGCAAACTGAGAAAGAAACATAAGGAACACATTTTTACAGAAATTAAAAAGAAAACACTGTGTAGGCTACAGATTGCTCAACAATTAGAAAGGAAATGACACGGCTATGATGCATAAAATTCTAAAATTTAAATAGAATGTTAAAATACTTCATTCTCCCAAAGTCTTCAAAAACGCAACAGGAGTTATTACATGATTAGTATAAAAACAGGGAAAGGTCATTAAGGATCTAAAGAAACAGACAGGGACAGAAAGAGAGTTGCTTAACACCGTGATTCCTAAATGCATGCCCAGGAACATGTACCAATCAATTCTAGTTTTTCAGAGTGATAATGCCTTTTATTCTGAAATTATGACCTAGAAGAAGAATTAAAATATTCCCATTGGAAGAATTTAAAATATTCTTCTTTTTATTAAACAATAATAATTTTTAAAAACACATATAATTAACATCTTAGCAAAAACCAAAATCATGTAAATCAAAAATACAATAAAACATATACTGGAACATGCCTAAGTCCTGAGTTCAATCCTCAGCACAAGGAAATTAAAAACAAAGTTCAAAAATATGCCAAAAAATAGAATAGAAAAATGAAAAGAAACAAAGAAAGAGAAAAAGCTTGCAAATCTGTGATTCTCACAACTTATGGATGTGTGTATGTGGTAAAGATTTTTTTGTGTATGTGTGACGTTTTACTAGTACTAAAATGTACTTTGGGATATGCAAATTGAATCCTCATGACCGTGTCCAAGGATATTATCACATTAGGTAATCAGACCCATAGCCTAAAGCAGGATAAAAAATATCAGGCATTATCTACCATTGGAAAGTAATGCTTTCATTCCATTTTTTGAAGTTAGATAAAGAACAAGTAAATATCATCAATTAATCATTTTAATAGTATTAAAGCCTAGTATCATTCTCATGAGAGAAATTAGTCCATTATTTAATAGATATTAGACCACATGGGTGTAATGTGTATTAGTCCAGTCTGGTTTATTGCTGTTGTTTACATCACTCATTTTGTGGGAACCCCTGGAGCATTACAAATTGGTAAATAAACGTTATGAACTTCAACACTAGAAATTTCCACAAATTCACTAGGTAGTTTTGTAATCTGGGGAGAGTTATCACATTTTCTGGGCTTTGGTTATCACATTTGTAAAATGGAGAGAAGTAGTGCCTATGGAATAAAATTACAAGGATGTAAAAATAGAGTAAAAAGTGTACACAATGCTGTCTGGCATGTTAAGTGCTTAATAAATATCAATAATAGTCATATCAGTAAAAATAGTAGTGTTAGGGTCAGGTTCAGAGAAATAAGTGGGCCATGATTATCAAAATTTCCTAAAATGCTCGCTAACAATGCAAAGTGTTTCACCATCATAAACCTAATGTACTAGCATCTCAGAGAGGGCCT
The DNA here is from genome assembly GCF_048772815.1 of Callospermophilus lateralis. Classification (NCBI taxonomy): domain Eukaryota; kingdom Metazoa; phylum Chordata; class Mammalia; order Rodentia; family Sciuridae; genus Callospermophilus; species Callospermophilus lateralis. The sequence goes on along the minus strand of NC_135312.1, from coordinate 46,368,645 downwards.
GGATACTACATCATGGCTAATTCGTATACATATTTAAACATGACAACCACAAGGAAAGCCACTCGGCAGTCTGTAATAGATACTGGTTTACATATATGTCTACATTTACTTTTTTTAAAGAATTTTTGATTGTTTGAGGTAGTCCATGAAGGTTGGACTGTTAAACCTTGTCTGTAGGAGTCAGGACTGCAGATTTTGTGCTGTTTATGGATAGACATTCAAAGAAAAAATGGCTTTCTGAATGGGATGTCTTTGTAACACAAAATGTCCATAATTTTCTAGCCATTCATTGGTGGTATCAAAGAGGGAAGTTAAATGTATTTTTAAAAAGTAAGAAGGTGTGGTGGTGCTAGTAATCACTGTCGCACATAGGATTCTGAGGCAGAAGGATCTCCAATATCAGGCCAGCCTGGGCAACTTAGGGAGAGCCTGGATCAAAATAAAAATTGTATAAAGGGCTAGGGATGTATCTCAGTGACAGAAACTTGCCTAGCATGCTGTAGGCCCTGGGTTTAACCCCAGCAAAGCTAAAAAAATAAAGGAAGAAGAGAAGAAGAAGAAGAATTAAAAGAAGAAGAGGGGGAGGAAGAAAAACATTGATTTCAGGATTATTCTATGGACAAAAATATTTACTTGGTATTTGAGACTTGATTAATAAATATTTTTTTTCATATTTAGTTTTATCAATTCTACCTATATGTACTAAACAGACTAAAGAAATTGGTAGTGGCATCCATATTCTAAAAATTCCTTTTAATAGTACTAAATAGATAAATGCACCAATGTGATATCAATGTTAATAAATCAGAGTTTAGAGAAACTAAAACAAATTTATACACACACACACACACACATATATCCACAAATTTTACATACACATACACATACATACTTAATTTCTAACTATTTAACAAAAGCAATAACAGCCACACACCGTTTTGTTGTTTTCCTTCCTGGAGGACTCCCAACCTAAAAACTTTGAGATATAAATTTCAAATTGCTTTGGAAAAACTCTAACACTAACCACATACATTTTTAGTTATGGTACTTTTTTTCTCCATAAACACATACATAACTACATAATCAATTCCGGACAAACTAAAAACCATGCCAATTTTTTTCTAGGTGTGTGGCAAAGGAAGCCTTTATTATTGCCTGTTGGCAGTTCCTTTCAAGATTTAAGAGAATAAACCCTCAGCATTCCTTACATAATGCCAACAACAGATCCACAATTTCACGTGGCAATGGAGATGTTTATTCTACCTACTATTTAAAAAATAAAAAAAATAAATAAATGCAAGTTTAGGACACATAGTCTAAACAAAATATCCACTGAAATTTCTCCATAGTAATTGTTCCTAAATATGACACTCAGATATATGAATCAAGAACTTTAATTTGTTATTAATGTAATAAGTACATAATAAATGCTCTTGATTACTTCTCTTTTTGAGCTGCACTCTTTTGCACACATAAGATACTACTAAAGATTTTCATAATTTCTCTACTATTCAGATAAATTGCTATGTTAAAAAATAGATAAAAGACATGGATATGAAGGTATGTGATAAGAAATTGTAGTTGAAGGAGATAAAAATTACCCCTGTTTAAAAATAATAGCTATGAGGCACTTAATTCCAATTCCAGCAGCTGAATGATTAAAAATGCCATTTGATTCACTGTTTCATTCATTTTCATTAAAAAGTAGTATGCTTTTTATTTCAATAAGGCAATACCACTGGGAAGCTAATGCCATTTGGGATATGGATTTTCAACAGCAATATTATATTGATGATTTATAATTCATTCTACTAAAGACATTTTTTTCATCTCTTTCTTTTTGCTGATCTACAAGTTATCCTACTCAAATGGTCTAAAGACAAAATCTTAGGTTTTCTCTTTATATTTAAATTTTCACTTAACTCCCATCCTTATATAACAAGGGAGATATTTAAAGGTGTTGTAAAGAAGTAATTGCTGTTCCCAAATAGAGAATCTATTTAAAGTTTAAATGTTGCCAAGAAAATGCTGTCTAGAGAGATCCCAGAAGACTAATGTCTTTAGGCTGTCATTTTATCTGTCATTAACAATGAAATCTTCCTGCATAGTTTTGAACTCTTTGGCCTAGGACAAAATTAGACAAAGGATTTAAAATGGATCATAACTATTCAAGTTAAATTTATCATTTCACTAAGAATTTGAGATGGAGTATATCAGAACCTATTCTACTCTTTATAATTCACTGATAGCATTTGGTAAATTGAATAATAGCATTTTAAAATAGAACAAGGAACTTGATTGGTTAATTTCTCTAAGATTCAGCGTTTGTACCTTTAAAGTGAAAAGTAATAATAACCTAGAACTATTGTGAAGTGAAAAGCAGAAGATTTTTAGCACAGAGAGAATATAGATTGAAAATCACAACATTCTGAATGAAAGAATTCCCTCTGGTAATTGTTGACCTCAAGGTCTATATCAAGGACACTGCATATCTATATAGGAGTGAAGATTGTGCTGTCCATAGTGTGCAGAACTAGGAACATAGCATTCTTAACAAAATTGTCTTAATAATGTCTTAGTTATTGTCTTGATCATGCAAAACTCAGCCTAGCTTGATTGCAAAGGCCTATAATCCCAATGATTTGGGAGGGTGAGGTAGGAGAATTCCAATTTCAAAGCCAATTTGAGCAACTTAAATGAGACCTGCCTTAAAATAACATAAAAAGGTCTGGGGGTGTAGCTCTGCTGGGAGTTGAGGTGCTTGCCCAGAATCTGTGAGTCCCTGGGTTTGAATTCCAGTACTAAAAAAAAAGAAAAAAAAAAAAAAACCTCACGGAGTAGTCTATATTAAGGTTATAATTCAAGTGAGCCACGTCAATCTGTTTTGCAAAAGCATTCTGTTTACATGTAATGTGTTTATACCTAAAATACCTACAACTATGTTTACTAGAATATAAATATATTTTAAGAAGTCCTCAAATTAGGAATAAACTACATGTGTTTGGTTATGTTGATTGCATTTTTTCTTTGTTTGTAAGAAATGAAGACACAGCTGGCATTTAGTTATTAAATGAGTATAATATTTATAAGAAAGAGCTGGGAATTTAACCTTAAGACAATTAAAAGCAGACACTAGAAACCTAAGATGTAGAACTGTTTCTAAATGATACACATTGCCTCTATATAAAATTAATAAAAATATCCTCCAAAAGTGCTTCAAGGGAATGTTTAATGGTGTTTCGTAGGAAAGTCAAAAATATGCCTGCTTCTGCTCATTGGGAAAAATGAGATCCAATTTTTTAACCAATTTTCACAAAAAAACAATATAAAATATTACTTTCTTCAAAGATAAGCAAAACACACATATTGTAGTCCATCCTTATAGAGAGCTTTGGTGCTAAATGAAGCTGGATGGTAAGGAAAGCAGACAGCATTTAGAAGTTTGTGCCCTAAGGGAACAATACTTCATTGGTAATGCACTGCTAAAAATCACTGGATTTAAAGTGAAACTTGAGCATCTCTATTGCAGACTGGGACTTTACAAATAGTAATAAGAGTCCTAATAAAAGAAAGTGACATTGCAAAGAAGCTATTATGAGAAAAGAACAATTTCAAATAGAGAAAAAGATCAATAGAACTTAGACAAAGCAGGGAGGGAGGGAGAGAGAAAGAAAGAGAGAGGTAGGGGGAGGGGGAGAGAGAAAGAGATATTAAGACCAGTTTAAAGAGAATAATTCTCTCACAACAGGCGCTGAGACAATTTCATTAAAAGAGAATTAGTTACTACTATCATACTACTGTATATAACTTTTAACTAGTTAAAATGAATATACTTCTTTATTTGGTTCAGTTAGGAATGATTTAGGCAGTTTCATAAAGTTTTTTTGGGATATGGATTTTCAACAGCAATATTGTATTGATAGTGATTTATAATTAATTCTACTAAAGAGATTTTTTCATCTCTTTCATTTCATCTTTTACTTGAATGAATGGTGGCATGGACTGAGTGCCAAATGGGGGAAGCTTTCTCCATGGCCTCTGCAATGATCTAGACACCCATGACGTCAGTAGCATGTCTCAGAGAAGACTCAGTGTCTTTTGTTAAAATTATTTTTTAGTTGTACTTGGACACAATACCTTTATTTTTATTTACTTTTATATGGTGCTGAGGATCGAACCCAGGGCTCACACATGCTAGGCAAGCACTCTACCTCTGAGCCACAACCCCAGCCCCAGCCTCAGTGTATTTTAATTATGATACTAGTTGTATATGATAGAATCTTTAGAACACATAGTAGTAGTAGGATATTACAAATAATCTGTAGAAAGTTGACAATTTCTCCTTAATTTGATAAAAATATAAATTTATTAATTATTATTAAGAATTACAATCTCTTACCAAAGCCAAATAATAGTTTATTGGATTAAATTTTTAAAATGTGGTGGTATGGGTTGAATTTTGTTCCCCCAAAAGAACAGTTTGAAGTCCTGACCCCTCATACCTGTGTGACTTCATCTGAAGATAAGGTCTTTTCAAATGTAACCAAATTAACCTGAGGTCACAATGGAGTAGGGTAAACCTTTAATCCAATGTGATTGATATTCTTGTAAGAAGAGAATAGACATGGAAAAACAGACACAAAGAGGAAAGTGTAACAGGAGAAAACAGAGACAATGACTAGAGTTAAGCTCCCACAAGCAAGGAAATCCTCTGGCTATCAGATTCTGGAAGAGGCAAGGAAAGATCCTCTTCTAGAGGCTTTTACTGCCTGGACAGCTTAAAGCATGGCCAAACCAACACCTTGTTTCTGTACTTCCAGCCTCCACAATAGTGATAGAATAAATTTTTGTTGTTTTAAGCCACATAATTTTATAGTAATGTGTTATAGTAGCCTAGGGAAAATAATATAGGTGGCTATAGAATTAGAACTATTAAATCTATACACCAAAAATAAAACTGGTTTAATCCTAGATACATGATTTAAAAGACATTTTGGTGTAATTCAGTGGTAGTGCACTTGTCTAGCATGTGCCTGGCCCTGGGTTCAATTTCTAGCACTACAAAAATAAATGAATAAATAAATACAAGTTTTAAAAAATGTAAAATATTAAAAAAATTTTGTTCCCCTAATACTACATTTCACTTAATATAATTTCCCATTTGGAACTTCTAAGCAGTAGACTCTGTAATAAATGTAAAAAATACATTCCTTCATAGAAAAAGTCTATGTACCTTTATGTGGCATATATACCTCCCTCCTCTTAAATGGGCATTTTTTTCTTTTCAAATGGCCTTAGAGAATTGGTGAGGTTTTAGGGATAGTCTTCTGTTATGGTTTGGATATGAGGTGTCCCCGAAAAGCTCCTGTGTTAATGCAGGAGGTGAAACAATTAGATTATGTGAGTTGTAACTTAATCAGTGGATTAATCCATTTGATGGATTAATAATTTGAATGGAATAGCTGAGTGGTAACTACAGGCAAGTGGGGCATGTCTATAGGAGGTAGTTCACTGGAGGTATGTGCTGGGAAGGTTCGTCTTCCCTATAGCTCCTTCCTCTTCCTCTGTCTCCTTCTGGTTGCCATAATTCACCAGAAGGGTATGTAACTTTCCTCCTACACACCTTTCTACCATGATACTCAGCCTGACCATGGGCCCAGAGTGATAGGGCCACCCAACCATGAACTGAGCCTCTGAAACTGTGAGCACAAAAGGAACATCTTCTCTTCTAAGTTCTTCCTGTCAGGTAATTTGTTCACAGTAATGAAAAGCTGACTAACACCTCCCAGATACACTGATAATTCATTTGTAATTTGGTATAACATTTCTTATGCAGGTAAACTGTCAATGAATATTTTTTACATGTTAGAATTTATACTTTAGAAATTTCATTATCTAGGAATTTAGTCTTAAAAACACAGTTATGAATATGCACAAAAATAAACACCATATGACCCAACTATACCACTCCTCAGTATTTACCCTAAAGAATTAAATTCATCATGCTATAGTGATACATTTATACCCATGTTTATAGCAGCACAATTCACAATAACCAGAATATGGAACCAACCTAGGTGTCCATCAATGGATGAACAGATGAAAAAAACATGGTATATAGCACAATGAAGTTTTAGAGACATAAATAAAAATAAAATTATGTAATTTGCAGGAAAATGGATGTAATAAGAGAACATTATGTTAAAAATAAGCCAAAATTAGAAGGTCAAAGGTTATATGTTTTTTCTTATATATGGAAGGTAGAAAGGAAAAAGGAAAAGAAAGGTGGAGGCGGATCTCCTGGAAATCAAAGGGAGCTCAGTAGATGAAAGGGATCTAGGGATAGGCAGGAAGGGAAGGGGTTTGTTTTGTGGAGTGACATTGGCCAAATCATATTGTTATGCTGTGTGTATGTACAAATACATAACAAATCCCAACAGTATGTACAACTATAATGCCCCAGAAGTGTGGAAAAATATTTTTAAAATTACATTATTTATAAGGTATTGGGGTTATATATACCTAAGTGTTATTGATACTATGAGCTAATTAGAATTGGGCTAAATATTTCATGAGATTAGTTGCATATATCACCTGATACTTTTAAAAATGAAATATTACATAAACATTAGTAATATTATAAAATATATATTTATTGATGTGGAAAAGCTTTTCTTCATGAACTATTTTGAAATTAATAAAAATACTGCATACCAGAATGCACAATAGGATTTTCTGTACAAACAGAATAGAAGGTTACATGGCTATAATCTAAGATGATAATATTCAAAACCTCTGGGAAGAAGTAAATGGGTACTTTTAAAAATTTCATTCTTCTTTGTTATTCATATATTTTACAAGAACATGTGCAACTTTCTAATATAAATGACTTTAAGTTATGTAAATATTGAATTTGTAATCAGTGATTGAAAGAATTGCTGATAATTGAATATTATGCCAATAAGTGCTATAAAATATAATGAACACCATGCATTGTAGGAATAATTCTGGTGTAAACAATAGCTGGTTTATTAAGTGAGGTCTCAGTTTCAATGTGTTACTCTACTTCTACTCTCTTCTGATTTTCCCTAAATTACATGCCTCCCACTAAACACATTTATTTTTATTACTAAGTGTTAATAACAACACTAATCAAATTCTGAACTATTAAATAGAATACAATAGAGAATGACAGTTATTAATTAAGAATAAAAGAAAAATTTGATAGGAGATCTGAATACTTTTCCATAAAAGCGATTTCACTGCCCTTAGAAGAGGTGAAACAAATGCCAACGCCACCCCACCATCCAATCTTGGACTTTGAGTCTTCAAAATAAACCCTTTCTGTTTATACAGTTAATTGCTTCAGGCATTACAAATCTGACTAATTTGTAAAGAGTAATTGCAGAGTGTGTGGTTAAGTGTTAAAGAAACATAAATACATGATATAAAAAGGGAGTGAGACAGCTCATAAGAGAAAAAAGAAAAGCAGAGCAAGGCAAAATAACAATAATAATAATAATTTGAGCCTACTGGACAGCACAGGCAAGAGATGAAGGTCTGAAGGCAAGGACTGCTGGGATGGACTGACCCCTTATTAAAGAGGATCAGTGGTGTCTAAACTTTGAAAAAATGACCCCTTTGCTATCATTCACTTTTAGATTGTCTTTTCACACTTCTCATACGAAAATAAAGTAAATAAATACACTTTGTATAATTAAAATTTTTTTGAAGTTTTTTTTTTCCAACTACTACTGTTATTTTATTATTAGTAAGTGCTGTGGTCTGAATAAACTATCAAGAAAAAAAAAAGCAAAGAAGATATAAGATGAAACATAAAACACATAAAAATATAATTTCTAAAATGTCTACGCATTTTCTTTGTGGGAGAGGCCTTTGTAAATGTGATAAAGGCCTAGTCTACTAGAGCAATTTTTCTTGGCTTTTATGTAGATTATAATAAGGTTAGGTTTGGCTGCTAGTGACAGAAAATCCAAAATAAAAATGGCTATTCAATGCAACATTTTATTTCTCTCTCACTGAAAAACAGATTTCCAGAGCTGGTAGGGAAGCAGACATTTTTTTATCATATTGTTTTGCCTTTACAGAATCTGCTTTGGGATCTATGGTGGTTCTTATAGCCAATGGTACCAGCCAGTAGGGAGGATTAAAAAAAGAGAAAAGTGATGGCACTTTGCCTCCTGAACACTTTCTAGAAGTTGTATGTGCAAACTTTACCTGTAATACTATTGGCCAAGACACACCTAGTTGTAATAAAAATGTGGAAATGTCTTTATTCTCAATAGCTAAATTTCCAGTTCAATATATGAGATGCAAATATGGCTGAAGAAAGGACATCTAACATTCTCTCCTACACATGTATATAAGTTTGTGTCTAAACTTAGAAATGACATCAACCTCACTCAATTTCTGACAGTAAAGGGAATTAAGCAAGTTGTACTGCATTAAAAATGAGTCTGTGTCTGTGTGTCTCTGTCTTATCATGCCTTTCTGACCTAGACCCATATTTGAAAGATTTAATCCCATGGTGCTCTTTATTCCCCTTTTCCATTTGAGTTTCTCTACACTAGTATGAAGATGAGGAAATAATTGCAATGGCTTTAAGTAGCTCTTTTTCTTCTCTGAACTGTGTTTGTTTCCTCATAGCCTCGTATTGAAAGCCATTTGTAACAGCCCTTAAAGAACCAGGGCTGGAACACCTGCTTTCAATTTCCAATATATAAACTACCATCTTTGGTGTATATTATATGCATTCATGAGTTGAAGCCTCCATTTAGCTAATTTTTTCAATAACATTATACTAAAGTCATCAACAACTGAAAACAGCAAATGATGCAGTTTCATTAAAAAAAAAAACTGCTTTCAAGTAATTCATCTTCTAGACTTAGGATTATCACAAACCTGGTGGACTTTATTCAACTGGAATCAATACATTAATATGATTCTGATTTTATAAATAAAATCATTGGTTTGTTTTAAAAAGTAAAATCACCTAAAAGGATGGCTCTTTTGCCAGATGTTTTTCCCCAGGAGAGGATGACTCAAGGTCCATAACTGTCTTTAATCAGCCAGCTCCCTAAATCTAAATTCTAAAAGCACCAAAGCAGAATGATGAAGAACTTAAAGCTCTTAGAGAATTCTCTTTAATTGCCCTAAAAGCAATTAAATATCTTTTAGATTAAAAAATGTATTAGACAAGAGCGAGTGTAATCTTGATTATACATTTACCTATGTAGAAAAATTACACTGGTAAAAAGAAAGGGGAGTGTATAGAGAGTGTGTTATGGAAAAAAAAAATCTTCCTGCTCCAAATATGATTTTCTTACACAAATGCAAATATTTATCTCAATTTTCTCATTAATAGTAGTTTAAGATATATAATTTATTTTCACATTTTTCTGTAATTTATTGCTTTTGGTATTAAAAAGGTTTGACTATATGGGAATTTATTCACTGGCCTTTTTAATGTCTCTGTATTATGAAATTCTGTCATACATAGAAAAACAATTGAAGCTAGGCTGTGAGAGTTTGCCATTTCATAAAATTTTCCCTGAGGAGTTTCAGCTAATTAAACAAATGATTGCAAAATACCCTCAGTGTCAACCCTTCTGGCTCCCACTAAAGATGACTAAAACCAATTTTAGTCATCTATCTCCATCAATGTTGGCCTCTTCCCATGCCCTCATCCTACCCCCAGGACAGGTATGCATTACAATAACAATGTGTGCCAATATAGGAGTAAAAGCCAGGCAGCAAGAAACTCAAAGCCTTCAAGAAAACAGTACACATGTACAAAGGATTTCAGTGTTCATATAGGTTTTATATTGCTTTATCTAATATTAATATATTTTAATGAAGGTGGTAATACAGCTCAGTGGTGGAGTACTTGCTTAGTATGCATGAGGCACTTCATGCACACACACACACACATACACACAAAGAAATAGGAAAAAAGAGGAAGAAAAAAGGAAAATATCATTTTCCATTCTTCTATCCTACAAATTTGAAATTATCTCCATGCTTAAATTATCTCACAAATTATTTCATTCCTTCATTTTCTTAGTTTGTTCGTAAGTGTGATATTTTCTTTAAAACATATCTTTTTTTTTTGTTTTTTGGTACCAGGGATTGAAATCAGGGGTACTTAACCACTGAGCCACATCCTCAGCCCCCTTTGTGTTTTATTTAGGGACAAGATCTCAGTAACTTGATTAGGGCCTCACTATCCTGCCTCAGCCTCCCAAATCACTGGGATTATAGCTGTGTGCTACCATGCTTAGCATCTTTTCCCCTTTTTAATCCCTTTTGCTCATATTTCATTCTCAGAAGTTTTATCAGTAATATAGTGCTTCTATCGTATTTTGGGTCAATTAAAATGAGTAGAAGATGAAAAGTGTAGAGAATAGAAAATTAAAGAACTTCCCTCAGGATAGAGGTTACTGTGATTATGACTGAAAATCACCTGTGAATATTTGTGTAAGGATATATGTACAGATTTTAAAAACTACATAATATATATGGGAAAACACAACTGAACCTCAAGCTTATTGGAAGGACGTGGTAGAGATCCATAATTTTTAGTTATTCCTAAGGATAGTCATACTTTTGAGTTTTCCAGTGTTTAAGATTGAACTAGGATTCTCATTGTTCTTATGGTTACTTATATAGAAGCAAAATGGAAGAGAAGCAAAGGAAAGGACAAAAAGAAAAGCAAGAAATGAAGAGAGAAGGGTTGGGGGGGGGGCTTGGATTGCCCTTTGTGGGAATCTGGAGTGGGTTCTTTTAAAAACCTATCCAGTGTAAATTTTTAGTTTACAATGATAAAGCACATCTGGAATTTAGTTATTATTCTTCTTAAGATTAGAGTAAATTTGTTAGACTTGGAATAGAAAAGAGAGTGTTTTAATCAGTTTTTCCATAAGCCTAATAAAATACCTGACACAGTCAACTTTATAATGGAAAGGAGTTTATTTTGGCTCAGGATTCTGGAGGCTCTAAAACTACTTCTACTTTTGGGGTTGGCCTTCCTGCTGACAAAGTCCTTATGGCAAGAGACTGGAAACATATCTGTTTGCATACATGTTTGTCTGTCTGTCACTTCTGGTGTCTCTACTTCTTCTTATAAAGCCATAAAATTCAATCCTGGGGTCTCTGTTCCTTGTAATCACCTTATCTATGCTAATTATTCTCCCCCAATACTTCCCCTTCAAGCATTATACTTTCTTCCTCCTTCTCCTTCTTGTGGAAGGGTACTGAGGATTGAACCCAGGGGCACTGTATCTTTCAGCTGTATCCCCAGCCCCAGTAATATATATTTTTAAAGACAGGGCCTCACTAAGTTGCCTAGTGAAGCAACTACAATTTTCTACAATTTTCCTGCCCCAGCCTCGGAAGGTAGCTGGGATTATAGGATTATAGCTTTCAAACAAAAGAAGTTTCAGGTTTTATTTTATTTTATTTTATTTGTGTGTGTGTGTGTATGTATGTGAGATAAAACATAATTCATTGATAAAACAGAGTTGTTGACTAAATTTTTCTATTGGAAAATGCTAGACATTGTGTTCATGTATTAGATATCCATGTCTCATACAGTTTTAATTTATTTCATATAAACAAAATGTGAAGCTCTAACAAATACAAGAATGAGCTTGAGTTTGATTGCTTGATAATGTTACACTAAAGAAAATAGTAAATAAGACCACTAATTAACTATCATGAGAAATTTTATAAACATTCCCTGTTTATTTCTGTTTCCTTTTTATAAAGCTAGTTTCACATTGGGCATGATAAGTAATTTTAAACCACAATAAACACAGTCTTAAAATAGCTCTGTGTTTTCAGAAATTGTGAGGTTTCTTTATTTTAAACTATCTTTATATATAATGAGATGGTCAGAGTGGATCATGAACATCTCTTTTTCTTGCCCCCTGTGATAGATCCAGAAATTGTAATTATTACTAAGCATCATTGTGATGTGCTTTTCACTCAGTCACCTGTTGGAGTTGGGTAATGTGATTCTTGGTAATAAGAATTGGATGAGAAACTATTTTTTGTCAACAACAATGTAGGAGACACTCCTAAAACTTACTCCTGGGTGGCATAAAATACATCCCCACAGTAGAACTCTCCACCCCAGCGTGATGTCAATAGATCTCTCACTGCATTTGATTTTAGAATGAAAACACAATGGTACCCCCACGCCCTCCTCCAGGAGAAGGCCTCTTTACTGACCACAGTGTGAGATCTTTCCTTCTTAGAAGAATATCATGATTGTTATCCTTGAGTTGTTTCCTACAGGATTGTGGTTTGGCAGGGGTGGGGTAGTCAGAACCCCAGAGTAGGTGTTAAGACTCTTTGAAGCTGAATATTTTGAGATCCAGTAGATGCAGACAGAAGCCTTCTCGAAGCTTCCCTTAAACCAGCAACTTCTGGGAAATGAGGCTGCCATAAATCTCCCCCCTTTCAGGTGGGACCACTTCCAAGGAAAGGAGAAAGAATAAACCTACCACAAATTTTCTCTCTGAACAGTTTTATGGTCCTGAAGAAATCATAAACACCAATCATACCTGTATAGACAAACATCACAAACTTTCTTATCTCCCACTAGTTCTCTTAAAAACCTATTTGTCTTTCCTAAAGTAACCACAGAAGCTTTCTCTACTCTCCCTTTCTCCTACCAAGTTAGACACTGAATTCTAACTAGCCCCTCAAGGTACTTTTCCCTGAGCATGCCGGGAATGGGAATGCATTATGATTGTAAATAAGCTTTTTCTCCTGTTAATCTGTCTTTTGTCAGTGTCATTTGCAGGCCTCCAGTAGTTACAAATAAGTGTTGGAGAAAGCACCCCTAACGCACAACACTAGTATTTTGATACTTCTCTCATGTCTTTTACTAAGTATAAAAAATACGGTTACTATTTAGAATATTTTCTCTAGTCCTGGCTCTACTACTTAACAGCTGATAACTATTTCATCTCTCCAAACCTCAGCATCTTATTTCTGTATTGAGAATGAAAATATCTACTTTGCAGTTTTCATAAGAATGAGAAATAGCCCATAACAAATGCCAAATAGTGTACCAGGCTTCGAATTGCAAGACAGTGGTGACCATTCCCATTCTATTTCTAATAGAGTCAAACAACATTTTTTTTTTTTTTTTTAAGTCTTGGATTTCAATTTCTCTTCTATTATCCAGAATTATTCTTACAGTTATGTAAAAGCTGTAAAAGTCATATTTTAAATTATATGTTTACAAAGGCAAAGATTTTACATAACAAAATAAATAGAAATCACTTACCAATTTTTCCTAATCAAGAACATATAAAAAGTTCCATGTAAGTAAATTTGTTTCATGGTAAATACAGCCATTTAAGAATAAAATGTTAATAAGCAGTATAAGAAGTATTCCTGAGTGCCATTGTTATTTAAGAAAAAAATATTAGCATTAAGAAATACATTTGGGTTTTACAAGTCTGTCTCTTGATTTAAAATTGTGGGTACTTCAGATTCATAGAGTTTAGAAATGCATAATAATGTCCTAAACATAATGCATTCAAATTTTAATGGTAAAATTGAATGAGACTATAAAATCTAATACCAATCATTTAATATGGTACTCTTGAATCACAGGGGGAAAAAAACAAAAGCAAACTCCAGTGGATTTTATAAAGAAAACACTATGTTTAAATTTCCACGTGATTTTTAAAATTTTTATGATTCCAAGATTTTGATGATTTTCATTGCAAATATTTGACAGTAAAAATGATAGGTTTATACAGTTTTTATGATGTTTTTCCCTGAGATCTTAGAATTTTGGAATCTCAATGTAATGAATAGTTTTCCTAAGTGAGAAAATTAAGAGATTAATTCAATTAATTAATCTGAAACAGAAGACTAAAATTAGTAAAAGGGTGAATTCTCAAAAGTTATTTGATTTTTCTTTAAATGTTTCTCAAATTTCTACAAATAATCCTAATTATTATTCTCAAATTCCAACTAGCTTACAGGATCTGATTAGATAATGATTATAGTTATATCCTACAATGAAAATAGAGCTGCTTTCATTTTGGAATTATTCTATTTCTTAGGAGAACTGAAAAGAATTTACATTTGGTTGCTGTATAGCCTAAAACAGATGATGAATTTCAGTTTTCTTCTAAATTCAATAAACATTTATTGAACAATTACTATTCATGGTAAAATTTGTAAATACCAATATTTGTAGTATTTTTATTGTGAAAATACAGTTTTGAATAATTATAATTAGACCATAGCTTTCTTTCGTATTTCTATTACAAATTACTATTATGCTTTTTCTAGCATGTTATTTTTTTAAGAATACATTTTTAGATTTTTCTTTTATTAATATATTCTTTTATTTTAAAATTAAAAATACTTTACTTTTGAATATATATTCTGGAATTTGATTTGTCCCTCAAGAAGCGGTAAATTCAATTTCCATGTACTATTACTAGAGGCTACTTTCTAATATGGCTTTTAAAGATTATAAATGTAGTTGGAAACAAAAAGGCAAAGGCCCTCACTTTTTCACATTTATTTTTAATGCAAAATGAACTGAATGCCCTTATAAGAATTGAGCTATTTATTTTTATATAAAATTTTACTGTAGCCCGTATTTTTCCTACCACTTAAAAAGTATGTTATATGCCATTATTTGTAATTTGCTTTTGATATGACCAGAAAAAATAAAATATATTTGAGTATAAAGAAATAAAAACATTTTTTTTCCTTTTAATTTCCAGATGGTTGGTTTTATTTTGCGCACAAAACCCCTTTAGTTCTTTGCTTATAGACACTTTAGGGATTATAAATGATTCTATCGGAACCTGATGGTCAAAAAGCCGAGAAAAACTATTTTGGACCAGTCAAGTGATTATATAACAGGTTTTCCAACAAGATTCCAGTTGATCAAGTACAAGTTTTGATGTGGAAGATCCAATGAAGCAGTGAGAAAAAAACACATTCAAAACAATGAAGGAAATAGAATCAATTATCAGAGGTCCCTGCCAAGTACAACTCTGGTGATACAGAGTAGGTACTCAGCTGTCCAGTGCTATATGATGCTTACTCTATAAGATTTAGAAATATTTTTGCCAGCTAGCGGGTTCTCCTTCCTCTGGTAATATTTGCAATGATTCTGATCTGTGACAGTTGTCTTCAACAGTTATTTTGGGAACCTTGCACTCCTGAGGAGCCTAAGCCAGAGTCACCCTAACTCATCTCAGTATGAGTTTCTAAACCTTAACATTATTATTTGAATTGGTTTTGAAAAGATCTTCTATACCCTGGATTCCTTAATGAGCATTCATGTCACTAGGGTATTGTGGAGACAAGTGTATCTCTTGACTATTAGTGTCTATAGAGAGATGGATTGAGAGACAGCTATGTCCATGCCAATTACAATTGCATCAGAATAGCCAGACTGTGTAATTATTTTCTTTTATAGTACTAGAGTTTTACTTATCTCCTACTTAGCATCTTTTCCTTATATCAGCTTGGTGTCATTATTTAGCTAAATAAAGGTATACTCTACAAAAGGAATGGGTTCTTTTCTAAAGCTCCTACAACAAAAAACTTCATGATCTTTTGCTACCTTGCTTCTGGTGCAAGTGCCACCATTTATTACAATTAAAGCTAGAACTGGGTGGAAGATAGCCAGGTCAGAAATATTATGAGACAGAATTCCCTTTTTGGTAGCTCTTGCCTTTTGAATAGCATTAGAAAACTTTAGTGTGGTCCTGGTATCTAATGTAAATTCACTCTCATACCATTGATCTGTATCATCAGCTTGTTACTATTTCCCTGTTTTGTAATGAGTTTCTTCCTCATCTGCTTTGTCTAATAATTTTATTGATTGCTAGGTAGCCTTTGAGATTTTTTTTTCTCCCATGTCATTGGTTTTATTGCCCCAATACTAAGGTCTCACTGGAGAGCAGTTTAGGCATTTTTTTAAAAGATCTTTTTTATAGACAGGGACTTCGATCAGGAGTCTTCATAAGGACTGAAGAGATCACTGTAAATGTGATCTTAAAAATACACATGGAGAGGTTCTGAATGCGTGTTCTTAAGTTTAAAGAAAAGAGACAGAAGGTTTTGCAGATGCCAGCAAGGAGTGCTAATTCTTAAAGCCTACAAAGTACTCATCCTCTGGCTCTCTTCTGATTGCCCTCAGTTCCTCTCTCACAAACCCACACTTCTCCTTTCAATGTCTTTATTTTTATTTTTTTAGTTGCAGATGGACACGATATCTTTATTTATTTATTTTTATGTGGTGCTGAGGACCGAACCCAGTGCCTCGCATGTACAAGGCAGGTGCTCTAACACTGAGCTACAGCCCCAGCTCCTCAGTATCTTTTTTGTACATATCATTTGATAATGCCATTGTTAAATATACTTGTTTGTGTTGTCCAATTGAGAAGTCCTTTTTATAAAGAGGTGTTAAAAACACAACATGAAATGTACCCCTAAGTTTTAAGTGTATAGTATCCCTAGGGAGCCATTTTGGTTTGTTTTGGTTTTCCCAAAGATATTGCAACTTTATCAAACCCAAGCTGAAGTTCTTTAGCAATGAAAAATAGAGAATTGTACTTATTATTGTATATAGACATGTGTATCAGCATAATTGAGTGTGGACTTTCATGTCATAGGTTATTCACATTTTGCCCTTTTCTCAAATTTTACAAATATAAAACAAAACATCTTATATTTTAATATCCCAAAGGATATCAAATTAATTCCTTGTGTTTAAAAGGGGGCTGGTATTAGAAGAAGAAAATTTACAGTGAAACTGACATGAATGGACTATTCATTTGTATGGCCACTAATTCCATAGGACAACTGATCATAAATTAAGTGCCTGACATTCAGTAATAGATGATTACATCTGACATAATGAAGTTATAATGGAAGGTGTTCACACACTGCTTGACTATTAAGTGCCCATTTATTGTCCCTGCACCAGGTGTGATAGTGATAGGCTATACAAATCATCCAGAAGAAATGTCAAAATAGGCTCCTGTGCTGATAAAGCACCACACATGTTTATTAATATAGCAGCTTGTCTTAGGACTGGCCCATCTGCTCATTGAAAACAAATCTTTTTCCTATAAATATTTCAGTTAAGAGCATGACCACTAGTAATGGTTTTCAGAGTTATAGGAATGGAAAGGGAAGAGGGGAAAAAGAAAAAAAGCTGAGTGTAAATAAAATATTACGCCCTTACTTTTACCTTAGATACGTTTACCAGAAGAAGGGGCAGCGAGGTAGCTTTTAATATGGCATTTGCTTTAGATTAGTGCTGCCTGAGTGTAGGCCACCGTAAATGGCCCAGGCTGCAGCTGCTGCGGATGCCAGGTGGGAAATGGCAAATTTCACCAATGTTTTCAAAGTACACATTTCAATAAAGTGCAAAATGAGGTACTCAATTAAGAAATCCTCTAGAGCAGTAGTTCATATGCATTTAAACTCATTGGAAAATATTTTAACTGGGTAGATTTTATAAAGAAAAATAATACCACAGATTCTGTTGGGGTGGGGTAATTCAAAAACTCTGAGGATTCGATTTTAAAAACTAATTTTCTCTAAGATACCAACATCAAGTTGTTATATAATAGAGGAATACAACAGAAGCAAAACTTGAATGTTTGCTCAATTTTTTTTTTTTTTTTAAGTTTAGGAAATCAGAAGTACAAGGCTAAGACATTTTCCATCTGGTATCCGAGCTTTTATATGCTTGTAGTGCAGTCTGTGTGCTCTGTGTTCTCTCTTCAAGAATGGTTTTATCTAACAAACAAACAAACAAGTATGCCCGGAGGTGCTTCTCTCAAATGAACAAACAGATTTGAAATAAAGAAGTACAATTGTTCACAATACTGAAAAAGAGAAAAGACATGGACCATTTCGTGACCAGAGGTGGTTCTTACTCTATCGCTTTAGTTTCATTTATTCATTCATTAAAACCTAAATAAAGCCTGGCAGGCATGCCTTTCAGGTTGCAGGGAAGATCTTCATCAGATCCAGTATCACATAAATCCAGTAGTCATACATTTCTAAATAAATTACATCTTGGGATAACTAACCATCTGATGACCAAAGGGCCAATTCAATTACCTAGAAAAGGCTAAAGGTCTCAGACACTCCTGAAATTATTTCTTACATCTCCAACAGACTGAAAGGAAACAATTTCCAATCATATGTCACGTTACATGTACTTTTAAAGAATTCATAATGAGGGAATCATCTACACACGAATTGCCAGTCTTCCAGAACAGCGCCAATATCTACCCAAATTATCTAAAGTCATAAGTCAAGGAATTATATTTATCTGTCAACATATCTAAACAATCGCCAGTCCTGTTATGCCTAAGTTACAGTGTCTATGAATCTACCAAGTCTTCTCTGTTTCATTGCTTCTGTGATTCAGTTTGTACTCTCAATAGCCTTTCATGAAACAACCTACTAATTTTCTGAGCTCCCAATCTATGCAAAATAGTTGCATCAAGACCTTCTGTGTGTGAGATTCTCTGTGATTTCCTAATATGTACAGGATATTAGAATTGCTATGCTTAGTACACAGGACCTAGAATAACTGGGGTTATAATTCTTTCCTGTTTCTTTCTGGTTCACATTCCATCAATTGTTCAAACTGTCTCCTCACCTAGTTTTCGAGGCAATGCAGGCTAACCTGCACACACACACACACACACAAAAAAAAAAAAATCTATCATTCTTGCTTTTACACGATCAATATTCCATATTCTTGCCTCGCATGAGAACCTGACCCTTGTGGGGTCAGCAAATGCAGTGTTTTCATTGGTTAAACAATGCTGTTATTCTCTGCAGAAACTGTAACCCTAGGACATTTACTGGAATCCAGCCATGTGTTTCCCCAGGCACTGCTTCTAAAGGGCTCAGCACTTAGTCCTACAATTTGAATTTGCCAGTTTCCAAACTCTTCTGCTACAACTGGACCAGAGAAAAGAAGTCACACATTACCCAGAGGCCAGTAACTAATGTGGAAAATGGAGGAGAAAGAAGGAAAGAGAATCTTCAGAGAACTGAAGTGGCAGGAGGGAATTCTGTAAATGAAATTTTAAGGAAAGGCCACGCCAATATGATTGGATTTGCTTCCCTCTAGGCCATTTTCCACCCTGTAGCTGGAGTCATCTTTTAAAAATCGAAATCAGATTATGTAGTACTCTGTGTAAAAACCCTTCAGGGATACTCACAGCTCTTAAAATAAAACCCCAACTCCTTTCATGTCCTGGAAGGCTCTTCAGGATCGGCAAACGGTTCAGATCTCTCTTTTTGCTATGTTCTAGACATTATTCTATCCATTTATTTGGTGCCTTTTTTTAAAATTTATACTTTTCCTGCTCTGTCTAGAGTATATGCTCCATGACAATAAAGACTTGATAGACTTGTAAACTGCTCAATCCAGGAAAATATGAGGCCCTGACTACTATTTGCTTTGTGAACAACTGAATTAACACAGCATGGATTTGTACTTCAGGGCCCTTGTACATGCTATCCTTCAAGTTTAATTATGGCCAATTCACTTTCTTATTTCGGTTCAGTAGTCACCTCTCCAGAGTGACTTGACAGCTTTGGGAAATAGGCTGTGCCCAACTCTGAGTTACTCTGTGATGAATGAAACAATAGCTTTTAGGCTGTGCCTAGCCTTGAGCTATTCCATTTTATAAAACACAGTTTACCCTGAGCTATTCCATTTTGCATTCAAGGGCTTAAGGCAGAAAGACTTAGTGACTTGTCTAGGCACATAGATAACCACCAGATTTTGGAGACATAGCATTATTGAAAGAAACAATAATCCCCAGCTGTACAGTATAATTCTAGGACATAAAATGATAAATAAAATAATTGTGCTAATAAACAATGACCACCTATGAACTTACTGAATTGAATCAGAAGCTCAGGGACACATGGGTATATCAAATCCATATCCAAACAACAACAACAACAACAACAACAACAAAAACAGTCTATGAGCTTGACAAACAGACCACAGGTAATCCTCTCTCCTGAACCTATCAAAGGGGAGAGGGTGAACAGGGTGAACAGGCCACAAACCTCCCAGTCTCTGTCCAGCCTTAGATCAGCTGGATCTCCCTGCTTGAGTTGGCCCACTTCAAAACTACCTGCCTTTTAGACCCAGGCCTAAATAAGTTCATGGCTATAAGAGCACTGCACCCTGAACAAGTTCTTCTGCTGGTTCCTCTTCTGATCTGACTACCTGCAATGACTCTTGGATTTGTATCTGCTTTCTGCCTTTGCTCTCAGTGCAGCCTTCTAAAATTCTGGCTACCTTAACCCATTCTTAGACTTTCTGTAACCTGTCTACATCACTGTGTAAAGTGTTATGTGTAACTTGAGTGTTACAGATATAAGTAATTGAGACTGGAATAACAGAATCTATGATTGCCAGTTATGACTACTCAGTGACCCACAAGTACTCAGTTATTTCCAAAAGATGAAAACAAAATACCTGTGAATTTATTGACATCTAATAAATTCTGACACTGTGGAAAGACACAAAGGTATCTGGTTTAAGTTAATGGCATAACTCGTTCATAACATCCACCCACCTTATATCTCTTTTATAACTATGATAATAATCTATCTGAAATCTTGATTTTTTAATCAACAACTTATTTATTGTTCACTTCCCTGCTACAAGGTAAAGTCAACAAGGGCAAAAATCTCTTCTCTTGTACTTCACTGGCTCTGCTCAGAAGGATATACTGCATATAGTAGGTATTTATTATAATGCAGTCACATTAAAAATTAATTTGATCTAATTAAACTGCACACATTTGAAAAGAATTTGTTGGAAGATTCCATTTGATTATTTAATAAGCATATGGCTCAGATAGACTGGAGAAAGCGTAATATGGTTCCTCAGTTCTGTCTGTATTTCCCCAGGTCCTATCACACAATTATCTCCATAACCAAGAATGAT
This sequence comes from Callospermophilus lateralis, assembly GCF_048772815.1. NCBI lineage: Eukaryota > Metazoa > Chordata > Mammalia > Rodentia > Sciuridae > Callospermophilus > Callospermophilus lateralis. The sequence goes on along the minus strand of NC_135312.1, from coordinate 46,347,626 downwards.
TTGGGATATTTTTATATTCACATTTTCTAATATTCAGTAACAACTCACTGTTATATCCACCATATTTTAAGGGTTGCTGAGGGTCAAACCCAGGGCCTCACACCTTTGAGGTAAGCATTCTACCAGTAAGCCATAGCCCCAACCCGTAAGGGACTTTTTATAGGAGTCCTTACCTACTAATATAAGATTCTAACCAGTGTATAATACATAACTGTATTTAAAAATTGCTTGTTGAATTACGAATATAAGTTGGAATCTTTTAGGATAGCTCAGAGAAAAGTTGATGTACAGTTTTGTTTTAGACTATAATAAGCTGACACATTGTTGGGACTTTTAGTTTACAACCATTCACAAGGAAAATAATTAAAAAATAAGATTGAAATTGTATCCTAATTAAGCTGCTAGAATTTAAGGAAGATAAAAACATTGAAAACTCTGTTGGGTACTGTTATTGATCTTTCTATTGATGAGATATAACAAATTTTAGAGAACAAGAGTATTGCTGCTAAATTATATTAACTAATGTTTATATAGCATTCTACAAGTCACAAGGCACTGTTATATTTGATAATTAATACTTAAGCTTGGGAAAGAGAGCTTTAAGAGAATATGAACTACTGTGGCTTTGGGATTTGTCCATGGTCACATAGTTAGCAAATTATAGTATCAGGATTAATTGTAAGCATGGGTATTCACGCTGTGTACTTCCATTTGACTCCATCCAAGGAACCCTAATGCTAAAATTAACAGCAAGGGATACTGCTTTTAGTTGGACTCTCAAGAATTTGAAATAACTGCTGAACCCAGAGGCAGAACTAGCAAAGAGACCCAAATGCCTCTAAGTGTGTAGGAAATGCTGCCTGGGGCATGAAAGTGAAAAAAAAAATATTATCTAATGTCAGTGTCTTCCAAACAAGGGCATCCACTCTTTAGCAACTGTGAAGAAAAGATCCTCATTCTCCTAAATGTGATATGTAGGTGGACGTTGGACCTGTAAAATTCTCTCCCATACTCACTAGGTATAAAAGATGAAGCTTAATATCAGATAATTGACTCCGAGAGTGAAAAGAACTTCATATTTAAGAATTTAATGAACAAATTTTTTCCATCCCTATCTTCTAGCTCTAGCTCTATTGTCAAGATGTTATTGTTATAGTCAAGAAGATTCTTCTCTTCACAAGTGGTGGTGGTGGTGGTAGGGTGTGTGTGTGTGTGTGTGTGTGTGTGTACTCATACATGCACGAATTGCACAAATATGCCAAATAATTTGGAACTTTGCAGCCGTGAGTGTTCAACAGGTGGAAATGAGAGTGGCAGTTACATCTGGGGAGTCAAAGCAGACCTTCTTCATTCTCTCAGGCTTTGCAGGTAGCAGCCAACACAACTCCCAGCCAGCTGTCCGCTTCAGGCAGGAAGGTAATTCGTTTTTACTACATAGGTATGAAATTAATTTAGGGTGATTACATATAAACATTAGCCATTATGGGGAGAGAACTTTAAATATTTTGAAACAGGATATTTTATCACAAATAAAAGATAATAATATTTAGTATTATCTCATACAATTTACATTATCAATGATTGACCTTGTTTTTGTAGTATGATTTTATACCATTTTCAGAGAAACAATACAACTTTTTATGAAAACAGTAAAAGGTTAACAGGATAGCAGTAGAATAAAGATACTCTGTTGTGTAGATTTATTATTATAATATAATATTATTTATAATTAATATAAATATAAATAATTATAAATTATTAAAATAAGTATAGAATAAAGATACTCGTGTGGTAGATAGACAAACTATTGAGACTTCTAAACTCTGCTAGTAATATATATCATTAAAACTACTGTTTCAGTGTATAATACGAAATGAATTGCTCCTTTGAGAAATGACACAATTAATCTTACAGGTGCCTAGGTTTGAATCTTCTCTAAAAATAATAAATAACTTTTGGGATTTGGGAAATCAACGAAAAAATAATCCATGTGAATTCTTGGACTAGAGCTGGGAACAATTGACCAGTATTCACAACAGGTCATTCAAGAAGGTGGTGTCTGTAAAAAGCCTAGAGAATAATATGACTTGCTGTCTTTGGGAAGTGTAAGTGAAAGGATAACTGAACTAGTTTTATTATGAACATACTATTTACACCTAGTCTATATAGAGGCTAGGAATGTAGCTGAGGTACAGCAAATGCACATCTAAGCATGCATGAAGCCCTGGATTTGATCCCAGTACCATGATAAAAAAAAAGTCAATTTATACAATAAATGTTATTATTTCTATTGATTAGCAATACTTCTCTGTAAAAACTCATGATATTTAGAAAATGCTAAATATTTTATCTCAGAACAAGATTAAGCAACTATACTCTTCCTTTTCTGAATGCAACTAAAAGCAAAGTAAGAAAAGAAGTCCTGGAATCTTACTAGCAGTGTTAGAAGAGCTGAGCTAGAGAGTAAACTTAGGAGAAAAGGCACAGGGAGTCAGAGGGTACCATGTGGGGAAAGGCTAAGCTCAGAAATCTGCATCAGATCATAGATACCTAGTGACATCTTAATCCTGGTGACTTCCCCTTTCCATAAGCAATAACTCCATCAGGGAAAAATCATATTTAAGTCAAGGACCATTATTCCTGGAGGTAACATGAGTCATATGGAACCTGAAAGAGATGTTCACATGACAGTATCAAGCCTTTATTTAATGTCCTCTGAGTCCTAGAAATACCATTGTATCAACCAATGTGGAAAGAGGTTTTGAACCAGTTCTTCTCCTCTTCTTACTGGGGCTCATTTAGAGTTGTCCAGGACAAGTCATCTGATCCTAAGGTGAAAAACTACCAGATCATCTTACATTCTGGGATAATTATTCTCAGCATATAAATTATATTCCACAAGGGGCCAACAAGAGTGCTATAACTTGTTTCAAATTCTTAATGTTAATTTTTAAACAACTCACATTTGGAAAGTATATTATAGGTTTACAAAACCTTCAAAGCTAGGCCTGACAATATTGAATGATGAGTATATTTTAATATTCTGTTTAGAATTTAATTTCAATTAAATTCAACCCAAATTCAATCAGTGTCTATATAGTATTATGATACTATGATTGATGCTAGAAATATGATCATGATTGATCATTAGGTTTAAATAAATAAGATCCTTCTGGGACTACATGAGACAATATGCAGTAACTTTTGTTTTTTACAGGGTTAGATAAAAGGTACACAATAAATGAAGCTGTGTTTGTCATTAAAATAGCAAGCTGTACTCTCTGTATCTCAGAGATGTGCACAGCATCCTTTACATGAAACCCTCCTATCAAAAAATAATTGTTAGGCATTCACAAGTGTAGGATAAGCGTGTTGAAGTACCATGACCAGAGCATTTTCATTTTCTTGGGATAAGCATAGGTAAAGCTAGGAAATTTATGTTCTGCCAGATAGTGTATACTAACCAGATTAGTTAGAAAAGCACCCATTGTAGAATATTAGAGAATGGGCCTAGAAACTCTGGAATAACAATGCCAGATGTCACATTCCTATTTTACTTTAATCAATTTGAAATGTTTTTACGTTTCACTAGATGATACTGTGTGTTAACATCTCTAATTTGTGATGCTAAATCTTGGCTACAGTCTATTTTTAATGTAGATGCACCCACCAGGCAGGACCATCTGCTTATTTTGAACTTTAAAAAATATTTTCAGTGTGTGGATTTGCTGAATGTAATTCAATTCGCACATGAAACTTAATGCTTGGCATTATTCTAGTTCATTGATTATGTGCCAATTGAACCATGTTTATATTACTCAGTCTATTATAGAAAAAACTGGAAAAAATAGATGCAATTTTCTCAAATGTGAGCCAATATTTGAGCTCTTTTCTCAGAGTATAGATTGTAACTGTCAAAATTAGCAAGTGTACAAACTAGTACATTTCAATATTAGACTTCTTATTGAGATGCTACCTAAAGAAAGACTATACAAAATAAATGCAATATAGAGAAACATTCAAAATATCATCTTTAATAATATAAATGGAGGACACTTTAGAAGTTAATATCATTTTTTGTAATTCACATGAATTTATCCAACTTTACTTGCTAGCAATGTGAAGAACTCCTAGGTTGGGTTCCATGATTGAGAGCCCAGGTCATCCCCAAGTTGTATAGGAAAACAATGACACAAGCAAATGGAAAACCAAAAATGGTACATTCAACCGAAGGGAGTCTGATGGGTTATGTCTGTATCCCCAAAAATGTATGCCTCTGCTCGGGACTCTGATTCAGCTTTTACACCAAGTCCCACACAATCACTTTTCTTGAGTGGTTCTGCCTGTAATATAGACAGAATTCTAGAGAAGGATATTTTGCATATGAATAGTTAGGAGGCAAAATAAAGGCTGCAAGAAAGAAAAATTGAAGGGACACATGACTTGGAGAACTCCAACACTTAATGAGCCCTGCTAAGAATTACAATGCAATTATTTACCAATTTGCCACAAAATAGCCAAAATAGTATTTCTTTCATTTCCACTTGTATAAAGTGGGAAATGTGTCTCAAAGACATGTAGAATTTATTTTCATAGTGAAATATATAACTAATCCCATTAAAATAAGTACAAAATTGTAACAAACTTGTTTTAATAATGAATGGCTAAAAAATAACACTACTTCCAGATGAAGCTATTTTTTTTAAAGTCCTGATTAATGGGACATATGTCAAGAAAAATTACTATAATGGTGAATGCTGATTCAGGACCTTATTTTTATTAAGTAGTTTATAGTGAAGGCTGTGACTATTTTTCTATTTATAGTGGCAGCTCTGGTTAATTACCTTGTAATGTATTGTGACATTAATGCACTAGTAAACTATTGGAATTTACACCTCTATTCAGTAATAAAATCTGTAAATTGAAGAATGCACATAAAGTTATCACAAGCATAAATTACGTGACCAAACACCATGTATGATCACATTAGATTTAAAAAAACAGAATCTCTCAAATTTACTAATTAGTGGGTAAGTGCCACTGAATTTATATACAACAGCTACTTTGCAACTGTAGAGAATACATTTTATTTAAGGGTATTGTGTAAGTTGCTACTACATTTTCCTTAGGGTTAGAAAGACATTACTGGACATAATTCAAATGCTCAATGTCAAAAAGAAACAGATTATGATAAATAAATGCAGCACTAGCATATAGTACATTTCCATAAAAAATTACAGTGAAAATGAGAAAAGGTGGAATGGTGACATACAGAATAAACCCAAAATGATTCATGGATTATAGAACATGAAAAGAAAGAAGGTAATGTTGTGTTAGTGTGCATGTATATACACACACATCATTCATTTTCAAAATAGAGTTGTTGTTGTTGTTGCTTTATTTTGTGGTACTGGGAACTGAACTCAGGGGTACTCTATCACTGAGCTACATCCCAAGACCTTTTTATTTTTGAGACAGAATCTTGCCTCATTTGCAAAGTTTCTCCTTGAACTTGCAATCCTCCTGCTTCAGTCTCCTGAGTAGCTGAGACTAAAAGGATGCACCACTGTACCAAACTCAAAATAGTTTTAAAACACAATTCCATGTTTACCAATAATTACTTCATGGTCAGAAACACATCCCTAATTTCCCCATCATCCTCTGTCTGAACTGCTGGATAAGCTTCCTCTGCTAATTTCTTCGCTTATCAGATCACTATCTATAGGAAGATCAGAGATGTTTTCTTTATATGAAGAACTGAAATGTTATGATGTAACACATAACTGACTTGGGGGGAAACACCCAAAAGTACTTCATGGTTCTTTTTTTTCCAAACTCCTTAGTAAAGAATACAGAAACCTTCATAGTCTTAATTACATTATTCCATTTTTTTTTCCTCTGTAGAATTGCTCCCATGTTATTGTACATCCAGAATACTACCTTAGAAATACCACACAATTTCATATATCCATGTTTTGGTTCATTCTGTTTCCTTTCTGTAGGATTCCTTTTTCATCCCTGCCTCCTTTCTCTCTTAAAAAACATAAATGCATTTTTCAAAATCTAGACTGTTAGTCATTTGGACAGAAATCACTGGATGAGTTGCCAATATGTGTCAAGCATAGACCAATGGCTGGAGAGAAATAATAATTATGGTACCCTCTGCCCTCCAGGAGCATACAGATAAGAGAGGGAAACATGCATGCTGCTCTATCAAATACAATGCCTTAGTTATAATGGAGGGAAGCACAAAGGCATTTAGAGACAGAGGCACAGAGCTCCTCCCTTCTGAGGAACTGATAATACAGTAGTGCCTTGACAAGCTGGCAGAAATTTATTAGACGAGAGGTAAAAGCCTGGACATAAAACATGCTCAAAAAAAATCAGATCTAATTTTTTTTTTTTAATCAGGTAAGTGATACTTTCCAAAAAAAAAAAAAAAATAAGTTCTGCATTAGCTAAAACCAAAAAGTGACCTTGGGATAAAATTTGAGGACATGTTTAAACAACATTAGTTTTTTTTTTTTTTGAGCCAGGCACAATGGCACACACCTGTAATCCCAGGTGTTTTGAAGGCAGAGCAGGAGAATTTTGAAGATGGAGACCAGCTTGGGCAGTTTAGTAAGACCCTGTCTCAAAAAAATAAAAGGGCTGGGAGCATAGCTCAGAGGTAGAGTGGTCTTGGGTTCCATACCAGTACTGCAGAAAACAAACAAACAAAATTTGCTTTGATCTTTTTTTATGAAACATTTTTTATAAAACATTCTGAAAACCATAGATACGTGCTTCATTCTTTCTTTTTTTCTTTCTTTCTTTATTTTATCAGGGATTGAACCCAGGACACTTAACCATTGAGCCACATCTCCAGCCCACTTTTACTTTTTATTTTGAGACAGTCTCACTAAGTGAATAGGGCTTACTAAGTTGCTGAGGCTACCTTTGAATTTGTGACCCTCATCCTCAGCCTCCTGAGCCTCTGGGATTACAAGCATATGATGCTGTGCCCAGCAGGATAAGTGCTTTTTTAAAAGCACAAAAAACAATTCTCAAATTGTGTTTTTCTTTGGTACTGGGGATTGAAGCCAGGGGCACTTAACCAATGAGCCACATCTCCAGACCTTTTTATTTTTTATTTTGAGACATGGCATTGTTAAATTGCTGAAGCTGGCTTTGAATTTGTGGCTCTCCTTCCTCACCCTTCCAGGTTGCTGGGATTACAGGCATGCACCACCATGCCAAATGTCTCTACTTGTATTTTGAATCATTTAATTTTAACCTTTGGATTTTCATTTTGTATGACTATTCAACAAAGCTTTAACTAAAACATCAAGTGGCACCAATTTGAAAATACATAATTTAATTTTAAAACTAAGTGATTTTAGTAATAATAACATAAATTTTAAATGGAATTACAATAAAATGACAATTTCTAAAAATAAATGTGTCATTATGCTTTTGATCAAGATATTATAATATGAAAGATAGGATAATGGAAAAAAAGAAAATTCTTGTAAAAAAGTAATATTATCTAGTGATCTCAACTTGTCCACCATTAGTTGAATAACTATGGATCCCTGTTTTATGAAGCTGCTGTATTCTGGTTATATTTTGGCTTACAAGTATTCCCCAGAACAATAGCTCACACTTTCAAATATAAGAAAGACTTTCTGTTCCCAGACTACTCATGCACTTTATTTTTTTAATCCCTGCTTTTTAAACAATCACTGCAGTACAAAATACATATTTACAACTAACTGTCTTTAATTACTGAACCTCATCAAAGAATGTTGATCATTGATGAAACTATTGTTTCTTTTATTTTAAATAGGGAAGAACTCACCTCTAATAGGGGGTCTTTCCAGCTCAGAGTCAAGGTGAATTGGTGGAGAGATATAGGAAACCTGTCCATGATGTGCTTGTCCTGTGGACACAAAAGGAAATGTTAAGACATAGAAGCTCTGTCTTATTACGCCTTTTGTTCTTATGATCTCATATTTTCTAGCTCTACATTGAATTAATATTCACTTCAGAGTTTAGACAAATATTTCCAAACATAAATATAGAATAAATCATCCAAACATCGCCCAAATAAATTGTTGCTTCAACAAGTCTTCCTCTCCTTTTATTTAAATTATAAATGTATTATGCAGTGATACTTTAAAAACGAGTTATAAGAAAAATGAAATGGAAAAACTTCAGAGACATAAAAAATTCAAGTTCCCATTTTTTATTGCTAGATTAAACAGATATTAAGTGCTCTGTCAACCTGCTTTCAATATTTGTACTCATTTCATTGCAGAGAAGTAATAAACAATTTGCAAACTGGCACTCAACATACAGATGACACTTTGAGTAACATTTATTTAGACCACTTGACAGCACTGATTAACTTATATTTTACCTTGAGGATTTTCTTCCATTATTTGAATAGATAAAACATTCCTACCTGCTTATTGTATTTGATGGAAAAACAAGAAGGAGTCATAATTTAAAAAGCAAATAGCTGGATTTATTCTCTATTTCTAATAAAGCATTCTATCTGCTCACATACTTAAGTGTAATATGCTTTTTGTCTTATGAGTTTAACTGCAAGTTGATTTGGAAGTCAAAATGGTGATTTAAAAAAACTGTTAGCATTTTCAAGACCACTCTGGACAACACAGTGAGGCCCTGTCTCAGGGGAAAAAAAATGCTAGCTTAAATACAATTTTTTTTCTAATACTTAAAGTAACTATAGTTTATATTGATGATGCAGCAAACCATTAGGATTTTGAGGCAAGGAAGCATAATTACAGAGTCAGTTCATTTTCTAAAGCTGCATTATGTAAAAAAAAAGGTTTGAGTAGAAGTGAAGAATCCACCACTTCCTTTCTACATGGGAATATGCACTTATATTTCTCACATTTACTATAGCAATTTACAGGGTTGTTAATCTCTTTTCCTAAACAAGGAAAGTTAATGATACATAGATTATGATAACAGTTAGAGTAACCTTCCCGTTTCAAGTAATATTTGACTTGTAATAAACTCTGCTGATTCCTCTTATGAGGCACATTTCAAATAATTAATATGGCTCCCTGTTGATAGTAGCTGCTGTTGCTCCCAGCGTTTTCCCAGCTAACAGCAGAGACAGTAGAGAAGCTGTAATATACACAGTCCCTCATAATGGTAACTAAGAATATTGCACATCCACTAGCCATGTTTCAGTGGAATACTAAAGCACTATTATAAAAGGAACAAGTTACCAATTGTGCACTGTTAGCAGTCTATGTTTAATACCGCTTATTAAAAACTTCAGATTATCTTTATTATAAAACCACCTGTTTAGCTAGACTACACACTTGGCTGCAAAGACATTGCTATTTTTAAGTTCCTGATCATTACATATGAATTGATTTGAAACTCTGTGGTTCCTCTAAACAGAAATAATATATATCTTTCACTTTATATTGGCTTGAAACAGCCTCACATATAAAAAAAATATTAATTTCATGTCTACAGGCATAGAGCCTTCAAAATATGACAATAATTACAAAACATCATTTTATTCAACCACTATCACTATGAGGATCATGTACTTTGCTAATATATACATAATTTTAAATTTTAAAAAAAGCAAAGAAGATTAAGTGTCTTGCTCAGGCACATACAACCAATAAAAAGCAAGTCCACAATGTTTTGACTACAAATCTGGTGTTTTAATTTATATCATAATACGTTTCTCAAAGAAAATCTCATTATACTAAACCTTGGGAAAATCATACATACAGAATTTAGTGATGAAACTCTGTCAAGTAAGAGCTTTTGGAACTATCTCCCTTACTCAGGCTGAAGTAAGCAGTTCAGTCAAATGCCACATTTGCTTCTCTTCTGGGGATGAGCAAAGAGCTTCAAGGGTGCTCAATACAGATACTCTAAGTAGCACACAATCACACAGATATGTCTATTTCCCAGATGGGTGAGAGGGATAGCAAACAGGCAAGGGAATGAGGTGATGGATGGTCAAGACCTGAAGCCGGTTTTCTAAAATCTTTATTTTCGTTTCAAGGAGAAATCTAGCTGACCGCAAATTGTTGTGTGTCAAGGAAAGTCAAAGTGGTTGGAATGGACAGAGACTTAAGGCTTAGAGGGAGGCCAGAAAGACAGCAATAGTTTTAAATTTGTTGATAAGAGAGTTCTGATGCACAGAATAAAAGCTATTAAAGATTTAAATTTTACTTTATGTCAGGGACACTCAGTTTTTTATCCACAGAATACTTGATTATTAATAGAGCCTGTTCTAATCTGTGGCTAACTAAGGAAATGCTTCCTAGAGAAGTAGTCACTCTTCATCAGGAGGTACACATCAGAACATGGGGAGAGGGCTGTGTACAGTGAGAAGACTCCATTCCCTCTGCAAGCTCTATTTAACTCCTTAAGAATTACTGTAAACAAACTAGTAATTATGACAAAATCATAAATAAATTCCAAAGCATTTATCTTAGATGTGATGGTGAATAATTTCAACTAAAAATATGATCAGGACTAGGGATGTAATGGTGAATAATTTAAACTAAAAATGTGATCAGGACTGGGGATGCAGCTCAGTGACAGATGATTGCCTAGCATGAATGAGGCCTTGGGTTCAACCCACAGCAATAAAATGTTAAAAGAAAAAAAAATAGCAGTCAGTTCAAAAGGAACTTCAGGAGGTAAAAAGAACGACAGACATACTGTTTTAAAAGATTTCACTAGAATACTCTCACATAGAGAACATATTTACTCTTGTTCATCATTTTCTCCTCCTGACCCTGTTTTCATAGTAGCTTGCCCAGTACTTGTATTCATAGCTTTATATATTCAAACATGTGATATGCTACATCTGTTATTGCTCTTACTGTTCAAATATTAAAAGTACATATTCTTTCCATTTTTCTCTAGAATTTATTCCATTTTTCCTGATTTTTAAAAACAACAATGAGTCATATTGAGATTTTGATTAGAATTACATTGATTCAAGGACTGGGAATATAGCTCAGTGGTAGAATACTTATGTGGCATGTATGAGATCATGAGTTCAATTCCCACCTCCACAAAAACAATACAAAACTCACATTAACTTTATAAATTAATTCGGAAAATAACATTAAAAATTTATGACCTTGATATTTAAAAAAAAGCATATTACTGTGTAAATTATTTTTAGCAAACAGAAATTAGTTTTGAAGCTTTCTGTATGTAGAATATAGAAATATTTTTATTAATTTTAAGTATTTGAATGTCCCTCTTTATGAATAAAATTTTAAAACTTTCTTATAACTTTCATAAAAAAAATATTCTGTGGGAAGTCCTGGAGTTTGTCATTTATTTGGTTCATAGTGGGTGGGTCCATTCATTAAAAATTCTTGATAGTTTTTGCTAAAATTATTAGTTATTCACTCTGACCTTCCTAGCTCTATGAAGCTGAGAATGCACTAAAGATAATATTTTAATAGTTTTCTATCGTATTTGATTCTTGCACAAAATATACTTCCAAATTAAGATTCATCTTATGAATCTTTTAGTATTTAAATCTTTTGTGCTGCAGAATTTCAATTTTAAAGGTTAACTTCAATGGTTATGCAATTTAGAAGACTGAGTTTCCTGGTGCTGCTGATTCAGCTGCCATTTTAATTTTAGTTCCTATGAAGTACATAAAAAAACAAACATGATTAATGACAAGTTTCATAAAATAATTAAAAAGGAAAAGAAAAGAAATAAAAGCTTCATTCTTATAGTTGAGGAACCTAGAAGATGAAGGGGACCAGAATATTCTACCCTATTATGTGCCACTTTGGGATAAGGATTACATTGAGCTGAAGGCAACTGAGAATGAACATTTTTCTGAAGAGTTCTCTGCCCTCTGCTCAGCTGTCTAAAATCAAGGTAGGAATTTCCCTTTGAGGAAGTGTCCCTCCCCAGACATCCTAGTACCTGAAAAGAAGAATGACCCATATTGAAGATGGGAGCCAGAAGCAAGATGATTTTATATAAACACAGCCTACAAAAATCATCCTTATCTTCCATTAGTTCCATCTATTTTCTAGTCGATTCCTTAAGATTTATTGTTCTTCAAAGCCCAAATTCTCTTTGCTATGTTAAAAAACATATAAATTGTTGAACGTAACCACTTATTTGAATTTCACTTCTTTCTGTGAACTTCCATGTGTATAAATGTTGATAAAAATTGCATGCCTTTTATCCCGTTAATCTGTCTTTTGTTGGTTTAATTCTCAAACCTTCAAATACTTATGCTAAGAGAGTAGGGGAAGAGATTTCTCTAGAAAACACAAAATCAGTGGCAATAGGAAAAAAAAATAGCGGTTAACTTCTGAATTAGACTTTATTCACATTTACTCTAGGGAAAAAGGATACATTTGCATGATTATACATATATATGTATATTTATACACATACATATACATGTATCTACATTGATATATAATTTATATACCTTAAAATTCAGTCATTAATATATACAATTCAGTGATTTTTAGAATATTCATAGTTGTGAAATAAAACAGCACAATTAATTTTAGAGTATATTCATCACTACAAAAAGAAATCCCAAGTCCATTAGCTGTCACTCTCTGTTTATTTTCACTCTATCAGTGTTCTAGGCAACTGCTCATCTACTTCCTGTCTCTAGAGATTTGCCTATTCTGAACATTTCATATGAAATTATATAGTAGGTCATCTTTTATGATCAGGACATTTTACTCAATGTATTTGTTCAAAACTTATCCATTTTTGAAGGATAAATCTTTCTTTTTGTTGCCAAATAATATTCTATTATATAAACAGCTCATGTTTTATTCATCCAGTTAACAACTGATGGGCATTTGGCATAATTTTCACTTTTGGGCTACTATAGCAACACTACTAAGACCTTTCACGCTCACGTTTTAGTATGAATTTCTCTTGGATGTATACTCCAAAATGGAATTACTGCATCATATAGTAATTGCATGTGTATACTTTTTTTTTTTTTTTCTTTTTTAGTACTGGGTTTTGCACTGGGGGCACTTAATCACTGAGTCACATCCACAGCCCTTTTTTTATTTTTTATTTTGAGACAGGGTCTCACTAAGTTTTTATTTTTTATTTTGAGACAGGGTCTCACTAAGTTTTTTAGGGCCTTGCTAATTTACTGAGGCTGGCTTTGAACTTTCGATCCTCCTCCTCAGCCTCCTGAGTCACTGGGATTACAGTCATTCAGTACCTACTGACCCTGGCTACATGTGTATACTTTTGAGGATCTATCAGGTTGATCTCAAAAGAAGCTGTACCATTTTACTCTTCACATCAATGGGTAAAGTCTTGATTATTATGGAGATGCTTTTCAGAGTCTTTCTTTTTGACCTAAGATGGTAGAATACTAAAGTCTTGGTTGATCAGATTTTGAAATAATTAATATTAAGGTGACTGATATCTGGAAAAGAAACAATCTCCCCAACTATAGAAAGATAAAGCAGATAGTGTGGCCTGGGGTTGTATAGTTCATCTATAGTGAGAGGGTAAAAGCAGAGAATAATCTAGCAAATAGAAGGGAAAAAAAAAAAAAGAGCAACTCGTGTTCTGAAATGAAAATGTGAACTATTCAGTGCCAGGTATGCCAAAGAGGTAGAAATTGCAAGGGTCTGGTCAACAGAGCCTAGTAGCAAAATCCAAAGGCTATTATGGATTCCAAAAAAGCCATTATTCTTCTATCTTCAATCTCTTTTTCAACTTTCATTTAATTTCTATTTCATTGAAGAACCCTGTGCAATTTCTACTAAAGTTCAAATATAGAAAGGATTTGACCAGCATTCGGTAGAGGAAAAGGCTTTTCTCTCTTTCTACTGTCAATACTTCACCTGCACATCTGAGCACAGAAATACATTTATAGAACCACAGAATTTGGAAGGAGAAAGACATTTGATAGCTTGCAGTCCGAAACCCACATTTTAAAATGAGGAGGCTGACATTTTGAGAAGCTGAAGACTTTTTTTGAAAGTCAAGTCAAGGTGGTGGTTGTTAAGAGTGATGTCAGAGACAGTGAGAAAGAGGATGCTTTATAGCCAGCCTGCAGCCGCCTCCCTCTAAAGCCTCCCAGGAAAAGACATTATTTTCTAGGTATATAAGCTGTGATCTTTCAGGTGTGTTGAGATAATAAAAATGTTGGGAGCTATTTATTTGGGAAAATAAGTATTTGTTCTCTTTATAAGGCCATGTCTACAAAGTAAAGGCAATTTAACCTCAGGTAAGATCATGAGCTGGAAGCAGGGCTTCCTATGCTGGTATACAGATCCTGCCATTAGCCACTTAACCCAGCAAAGTAAGTATCAAGTTCCTCAAGTTCTATGTGCAGCAATTTCCTCATTTGTATCATGGAATTATAAAACCACTGACTTCACAGGGTTGGCACGAGCATTAAGTGGATTTATATGTACATATGGAGTAATTAGAACAGTGTTTGGTGCATAGTACTTGGTAATATTTATCTATTTTAATTACAGATTCATTCTTCCATTAATTACTTAATCTGCCACAGGTGCCTTTCTCAGTGGTTTGCACTCACCACAAACCAAAATAAAAGTGATAATCCATATCCTTATGTAGAGGGAGACAGAAAAAGAGCAATACACATAATTACACCAACTACATTATGTGTTTGAGATACTAAGGGCAATGGAAAGGACTTAGAATGAATTAGAGGGAATCTGGAGTGGAATGGTCAGGTTGCCAGTTTTTCACAGTGTGCTCAGGAAAGGCCTAGTTTAATTTCCATGAACAGTACTTGGAGAGTTCACCAGATGACCAGTGATAGTATCTGACTTTGATAAGAAACTCTAAAAAGATAAAAAGAAAGATATGGGCTCAAATCTAATTTTGTTTTAATCACCTAGTTTTAGCTTTCTATTTATTTTGTGCTGCTGGGGATCAAACCCAGGACCTTATGTATGGTAGGTGAAAAAAGGTCAGCTTTTTATCACTGGGATGGATACCTGTGAAAAATCAATTTATAAGGAGGAAAGGTTTATTTTTGCTCACAGTTTCAGAGGTTTTCATTCCACGGTCACATGGCCCTCTTGCTTTTGGCTTGTGGCAAGGCAGTACATTATGATAGGAGCAAGGGACAGTCAGGAAGTGAGGGAGAGAGAGAGGGGCCAGCATCCAAAGACTCCCCTCAAGCGCATGTCCCAAATGATATAAATGCCTTCCATTAAGTCCTACCTCCTATGTGATCCACTGCCTCTCAATATCCCTACAGAGTAGTGACCAGGCCTTTAGTATACGGGCCTTTGGGGGATGTTTCAGATCCAAACCATAATATTGGCCTCCTGCTCTACTATTGAATAACACCCCCAGCCCTCAAATCTAAACTTAATAATGAAGACAAAGGGTTAAATATACTGGTTTTATATACTTTTTCCTAACCCATTTAATTTATTTCAAATTCTATTCCTATAACATCAGAATATTAATAACATCACCACTGACCATTGGTTAAAAAGACATGATAAAATACAATTATATACAATTGGGAAAATGAACATAACTTCCTTATTAAAATAAAAACACAGTTAGTATCATAAAATCTCCATTGGCTTCTTCAGTTACACTATTTTCAACTAAATTTTTCTTCATTTCAATATAGTGTTATAAACAAGTTTAATGGTTTACAGCCCTCCAGATACATTCATGCCTCTTTTTTTTGGTTGTTGTTGTTTGTTTGCTTTAAATTTTCCAACTGTTGATCTTGATAATTTTGCTGTAGAGATATGACACTTTCCCCCTTTAAAGACTGTAAAGGAAATGCCACATTTTTGCTCCTGGGGTTTTTAGTAATGTTAACATTTTGCTTTTACAAACTTTAGGATGATAGTACATTATGTCTCTGTGTTCTACTACAATAATGATACCAGGTGGGAATAAGGGAATTGATACTAAGCTGTATTTAAGAATGGCATATGGAATTTTTCTGAAAGTAGCTAAACCTCCTGAAAAAAAGTTTACTTTATTGTTGAAGATCATCTCTGCTGCTGATAAAACAAAATACAAAAGGTCAATGTGTTGTTTGGGCTTGTGGAAAATCAAGCATGCCTAGCATTATAACTGCTTTTCTTTTTGTCATCAAATCCCACTCTAACTATAACCATCTGGCATTTATAAAGTCAGCTTTTCAGGTGACAATGTAACCACAAATCAAAAGTAATCATCAAAGAAAAGACTTGTAAAGTTGCCAATTGGTTTTTTTTCCCCATCCACTTCATCATATTAATCACACATTTTTAGTGAATCTAGAGAAACACAGAAAAGGTACCACAGAAACAACTACATGCTTGACTTATCCAGGAAATAAGTCATTGATGGAGGGGCAAAGGGCACTGATGGACTTCTCCTTGCTGGGTATCTCTGTAACACTCTTTCCACACAGAAAACAAATGGTAACTTGTGATAAGTGTGTGTATGTGTGCATATCATTCAGCAAATATTTCTCCACTGCACAGTCCTACTCTGCGGCCAGTATTAAGGATTCCATGAGAACAAGATAAACATCATCTGTCCACTGACAGACTTGGGTCTAGATGCAGGACTAAGCAATCATAGCATAGTACGATATGCGTACCTTATTAGAGGTGGGGGAGAAGAGCACAAGGAGGGTACCTAAATGATGTGAGGGAATGAGGGCAAAGCAGAGGTCTGCAGGAAGGGCAAGTGGGGGTCTAGTGGAAACCATGGCAGAGTGCGGTGAGGCAGAAGGAACGTTAGGGGTGAATGGAGCTTAGAAAGGAGATGATTACAGAATTGCCAACAATTTTAATCATGTACTAAAAAGGATCAAATTAAGAATGTGTTCCTCTCATCCAGCTTCAGCAATAGTTAATTAAGGGCCTATATGGTTTCATTTTTTTCCTCCCATGCCCCCAGGCCAGAATATTTTGAACCAAATTTTTGAACCAAATAAACATCATATAATGTCATCTAAAATTATTCAAGTATGTATGTATCACATAATATAAAGGTTTAAGAATGACCACACTATCCTTACTATATCTAAAAATTAAGAAGATACATTATGAAAATTGAATCCAATGTGAAATTCAAAGAAGTAATTGTTGGGGGGAAAATCAACAAATCTGAAAGACACAGAAGTAGCCCAGTTTGCCAAATATCACATTGGTCCTCGTATTGAAATTGCAGTGGAATAAGGAATATTTTTTTTATTTATGATGAATTTCAGGTACTCAAAGATATAGAGGAGACTCTATAAAACCACACAAACACTTTTCTTTCTTTCACGAGCATGAAAAATGGACTAAGTGGTTAAAAGATGAATGTTGAATTTTAGTAGCACAATTTAAAAAATATTCCATGAAGTCTTAAAAACCAATTGTAGCAAATATTACAAGGAAAAAAAATAGAATTGCAAACATTCTGGAAATAGAATTGCAAGCCGGCAAAGAACTCAGAATACTTCCCTGAATCTCTAGTTTTCACTTTGTAGTTCTTATAAACAGGAACGAACACATTAGAAAATTGTGGGTCATTTAATGAAAATGATTATTTTTCTAAAAGCCGAATACTAAGAAGCACTATGTAAAATAAATATTATTTCCCATTAACAACAAAACAAAACAACTAAAGTTCCTTAAGGTTAAGAACATTGTCAAAAGTTATACAATAGTGTATAAGGAAATCAGATTGCAAATCCAGGGACCATGTGCTTACTTTACAACCCACTGCTCCACATTTTATACAAATACTCACTTTTGGGGCTGGGAATATAAGTTCAGTGGCACATTATTTACCTGGGATCAATTCTCAGCATCAAAGAAAGTAAAAAATAAAATACCCAGAAGAGGCAAATATGCTATAATTTCTGAAACATTAAAAAAAATTCAGTTCTCATTTCCAGGCTGCCTAAAATTAAGTTTACATTACTTAAAGACTAAATTGTAGAACCCATGGAATTCTAAATGTAACTTTTTCTCAGACAATGAGCAGAACATCATATTCTACTTACAAGAGGACAGGTATATTAGCCATCCCTTGGCATTGTTTTTAAAATTTTTGAAGGAGGGCTTAAACTTTAGGGTTTGCTAATGAAGAACCACTGTGATTTTTAAAAACTGGAAAAAGGACCTTTAAAATGACTCCATCCATAACCCACACTCCCACAACAATTCTATTTCTTATCAGTAAGTCACTTAGTTCATAATTTGTATACAGATGAGTGAGAAAAAAATATTTTACTATGGAAGAGGTCAATATTTGGGCCTTTTGCATTGTGGGCACTAGTGTTTAGTATAGGGAGCTGTGACAAAGAAATGCCAAAATTTAGGTAACAGGAAAGAATTAATCAGCAGAACTATGCTGTGAGCATGAAGATCAGGGTCAATGATTCCATTTTATTAAAATAATACAGAAATACAAAAGGCCATTCCCACATTTTGTTTAAAATAGAGTAATTCTGATTTAAGAATTAAAGCTACCTTACATATTTTGCTCATACCTTATGCTAGGCAGAATAACGGTTTTCCAAAGAAGTCTTTTATAACCCCTGGAATTTATGCATATATTACATTATATAACAGAAGGCATTTTGCAGATGTGAGTAAGATTAAGAGCAGGAGATTGTGCTATGAAATCACATGAGACCTTTAGAGTAGAAGTGGGAGGCAGAACAGTAGGCCAAGGACATGAAAGCCACTGCTGGCTTTGAAGATGGAGAAAGGAAGCCAGAACCAAGGAACAGTGACTGCTTCTAGAAATTGAAAAAGACAAGGAAATACATACATCCCAGAATATATAAAAAAAATTTTGATTTTTAGCCTAATGAGACCATTGTCAAGCACCTGTCTTGGAGAATTGTAAGATAATAATAATAAATTTATATTATTTAAGCCTCTAAGAGTAATTTGTTTTTTAAGTGATAGACAATTAATATATAGCTTAATAACTGTTTCAAATCTAAAAAAGCCTATTATTAAAATTATTTAAATAGCTATAACAGGTATATGGGACATATTCAACTTGGACAAAATGAAAGCATCTAACCAACATCATTTTTCTCCTCCCACCAAGCAATTTCTTTTACTAGTATCATTAAAATCTTTCTGGAGTTATTTTATGCCCTTATAAAACACACACACACACACACACACACACACACACACACACTTATTTCAATTGCTGCCATACTAGAACTTAACTGATATTCTGCATTGTGTCAAGCCTGCTTTAAATGTTAATTGTAGAACTTCTACTATTTAACCACTATACTACAGATCCCTGCATTACATTATTAAGAATGTATCATGACCCAAAATGTCACCAGTGGCCCAGTTAACTTGACACTCTTTTAATTAAAATTAGGGAACATTTTTATAAGGCAATGTAATAATGATGACTGCAACAAAATTATAAGTATAAAACACAATGATATATAATGAGATGCTTAATTAGACAAAGCAAAAAAAATGAAAGAGACGGAATAGTCTCTTGAGAATTCATTTGAACAAACAACTTTAATTTATAGAAAAGGAAACAGGCCTAGGCAAGTGATGAGAAACCCTAAGTTCAACCAATGGTGAAAGGAAGAAAATTATGTTACTAGTCTTATGACTTTTGTTTATGTGCTCATTCCTCTTTTTCTTTTTATGATAACAAATACTTATATAAAGTTTAGAAAATTGATTGACTAATCAATTTTTAAAATGTTACAATATGTGAATAAAGGTTTTTTTATGAAAGAAATATTTAGAGTCAATGTACCTGTTTTGAAATAATCTATGCAGAGACTTACTACGAGATTGTAATTAATAGTGAACACAGGAGTACCAGCATCTAGCACAGAAAACTAAATAAATGTGGTTTCTTTACCCTTGCTGTCCCTTTAACAAATATTTCCTTTTGGGTTGTTGCAATGCTGTTTTTGTGCATTTTGACATCTTACCATTAGTGAAAATTTCAGTAAACAAACAAAAAGGAAAAATAAGCAATGTAATTTAAAATTTTCAATTAATTTAATTTTTGTTATTGTTAATGGACCTTATTTATTTATTTGTATGTAGTCCTGAGAATCAAACCCAATGCCTCATACATGATAGGCAAGTGCTCTGCCACTAAGCCACAACCCCAGCACCTAAAGTTTTTTAATAATTTATTTTGTAGAGGAACACAATTGAGAAATAAATTTTTGGATTGAGTTCTAATCAATCTTCCTTTCTTGTTTGTACCAGGAATTGATCTCAGGGCCTTGCCTACGCTAGGCAAGTATTCTACCACTAGCCATCCCCATGCCCATTTTTAAATTTTGAGACTAGGGCCAACTCATTTGCTTAGGCTGGCCTTCATCTTCTAACCCTCCTTCCTCAGGGTCTTGAGTAGCTAGGATTTACAGTTATGTGTCATCACGCTGTGGAATCTTGAATGTTTGTTATGTTCTTCTGACACTCAGAATTTGTATAATGAGATATTAAAATCTAGGCATGATTAGCTAATAATTAAAATTTTCTGAAATGTAATGTTTTTGTTTCTAGATAATATTCAGATATTTCATAGTGTTTTAAGAATGACATAACATTCAGCACAGGACTGTGAGAATGAAGTATTTTTTATCTTCTTGATGATATAGGTCTGTTCAAGAATAAGCCACTCACAAATTGTAAATTATTTTTAAATCATCTCATCATATTTTATCCTGTAGCTTATAAAGACTGAGCAGAAGAATAATTCAACACAAAAAAATGACAAAGAAAAAAACCATGAATGAGTTATCATTAGTCCCTATGCTTTCTCAATCATTCATCTGGACAATATTTAATGAGTGCTCCTATATGATTGATACCAAGTACTGGAGATACATTGGTAAACTCTTAATTTTAGGAACTTATAATCAGAGAAATAAAATTATGAACTTTAACTTGTAAATACATTTGGTAAAGAGATCACAATAAATACGTGCGTGACTCAGAGTAGGTGTTCAATAATGTTTATCATTGCCATTACTTGTCTATAAAAAAGCAAAAAATAACTGTCATAACTGAGAAGTAAAGTCTCTTGGTTTACTCAGGAAATGCTGAAAGAAGAATGAACACAAGTGAATACTGTCAATCTGTAAGTCAAAGAGAAGTCTCATACTTCTCTTGTATATTTTTTTAACTCAACAGTGAAATCTATAGAACATTGAAGAAAGAAACTAAAGACCTCAGAAGTTGAAAAAACCACCCATGTTCATGGATAGTCAAAATTAGTATTGTTAAAATGGTCATACTACCAAAAGTAATATATAGATTCAAAATACCAATGGCACTCATCAAAATACCAATGACATTCTTCATAGAACTATTTGGAAGAAAAAAAAGACCCAGAATAGCCAAAGCATTTCTAAGCAAAAACAAGCAATGTTTAAGGCATCACATACCTGACTTCAAATTATACCCTAGGGTTTTAGTAACAAAAACTGCATGGTACTAGCAAAAAAACCAGATACATAGGCAAATGGTATAGAATGGAAGGCACAGAGACAAATCTAAGTCATCCAATCCTTAACTGTGCCAAAACACACATTAGAGAAAAGACAGCCTTTTCAACAAATGGTGCTGGGGAAATTGTTTATGCATATGTGGAAGAAAGAGACTTAGACCCTTATTTTTCACCCTTCACAAATATCAACTCAGAATTGATGAAAGTCCTAGGAATTAGACCAGAAACTATGCAACTCTTAGAAGAAAATGTAGGGTCAACACTTTAGCATGTAGGCACAGGCAACAACTTTCTCAATAGGACCTCATAAAGCCCAGGAAATAAAGACAAGAATTGGTAAATGAGATGCCATCAAATTAAAAGCTTCTGCACAACAAAGGAAATAATTAGAAATGTGAAGATAGAAAATACAGAATTAGAAAAAATCTATGGTAGATATTCTTATAACAGAAGATTAATATTTACAATATATAAAGAAGTCAGCACTAAAGACAAAAACAAAATAACCCCCCAAATAAATGTGCAAATGAATTAGATACTTCTCAAAAGAAGGAATAAAAATATCCAATAAATATATGAAGAAATGTTCAACATCATTAACAATAGGGAAATGCAAAGGAAAAAATATATGAGATTTCATTTTGCACCACTCAGAATGGCAGTCATCAAGAATATGAAGGATTATAAATGCTGCAGTAGATGCAGGGGAAAAAGGTATACTTTTACACTGTTGGTAGGGTTGTACATTAGTACAGCCATGCTGAAAATCAGTATGAAGTTTCCTCAAAAGCCTAGGCATAGAACCAACATAGGACCTAGGTATACCATTCCTTGGTATTTATCCTGAAGAATTAAAGTCATCATACTATAATGGTACATGTATACTCATGTCTATAGTGGCACAATTCAGCATAGCCAAACTGTGGAACCATCTGTGGATGAATGGATAAAAAAAATGTGGTACATATACACAATGGAATTTTATTAAAACATAAAGGAAATAAAATTATGTCATATGCAGGAAAATAGATGGAACTTGAAAACATGGTGTTAAACAAAATAAGCCAAATTCCAAAGATTATGGGGCCGCATGTTTTCTCTCATATGTGGAAGCTACAGAAGGAAAAGGAAAAGAAAGGTGGTGGTGGTGGTGGTGATTCTATGAAAATTAAAAGGGAGATCAGCAGAATAGAGGAAAGGGATGAGGGAATGAATGCCAGGAGGGGAGGGAGGGGAGAGTGCTGAGGAGTTATATTGGACAAATTATATTGTTATATTGTGTGCATATATGAATAAGTGACAATGCCCACCATGATATAAAAATGTATAATGCATTAATAAAAAATGTGGAAAAAATTCTCAACATGTACATGTATAATGACATAGTCATAGGGTCAAAATAAGAGGTTTTGACAAGAAAAAAATACATATATATACATATATATATATATATATATATATATGGATATGGATATATATATATATATAGGTGTGTGTATAAAGATTTGTATGTGAAATTAACTGTTGTTTTAAAAAACAAAGTGACTTGGGATGCTTATTTTACCTACAATTGGGTCAAAATCAATGTGGTCTGTGAAATGCCAGGAAGCAAGTTCCACAGAATTTGCCAGCATGTTAGTTGATTGAAGTCAATATATACCCTCCAATGACTTGTATACAGAAATTTCCATGCAAAGATATTGCAGAAACTTACAGAAATGGGATTTGAATGACCAAAGCATAAGACCAAATAGGTACATAGAGTTATAAAAGAATATGAATATTTTCCCAGGATGATGGTAGTCAATTTTATCACCTTATTCTTTTCAAGATACTTTAAAATATATCATTGTATAGAATGAAACTGCCTGTAGTGAAATTTTGACAACTCCCCTCTGAGTGCTAAAATGTTGTCAGCTGAAAAATCTGAACTCTTTTGTGCAAATTGTTCTTTTTTGACAGATTTATCCTACTTTTATGTTTGCGGTCTTAATCAAAGGATTTCAGAAAATGAACTTAGCTTTACACTCAAAGAACAGGAAGCACTGTACGCATAATTTGGAGGTACTAGGTATTCATATTATAGTTATCTATACAAGTGAAAATTGTCATAGAAGTGAAAATGTTTTAAAATAGTAGTATAGAATTTCATTGATTTGAAGATACTATATATAATATTTTAATCGAAATATAGCTCTATTTAGACACAGCTATTTTCATATTTGTCAAAAGGATATAATATTGAATTATTATAATTAAACATAAAATTAAATTAATCACTTGGCTTTATCTCTATTCTGGTTCTTTTTTTTTTTTTTTTTTTTTGCAAGACCAGCTTCAAATCCAGGGTCACATACAAGGGACAGTGCTCTATAACTGAGTCATATACCCATCACTACATTTCAAAGTAATTACTAAAAAAAAAAAGGAGAGTGAGTGGATGAATGAGATATTACAGTAAAAGAACAGATGGATGGAGCTTAGATAAGTATTGAGAAATACCTATCTAATAACATGTACCAACTGATGTTCATTAAAATTCCAGTGAATATCTAACATAGGAGTAAGTAGAAGTTGAGACAATAGAATGAAATTCATAGTTTGGAATTTCAAGATGAATCTTAAAGAATGCCTTTGCTTTTTCCATTATTCTAAGTTTGCATGATTTTTTTTCAAATGACTTCTGCATGAAATATCAAATATAATTAATTTAAAATCATTTATTGCATGCTTTAACAAATAATTCATCTATGAGATAAAAGTTTTGACAAGAATTATCACTGAGGAATTTTCATTGTTTTTGTTTCATTCTAATGTTTTAAAGATGCTCATTGACACAAAAAATGTTACAAACAGGAATGTAAATGAGAATATTCTGCATATCATAGTCTTATTCTTTTCTGCAGACTTCAAGTAAATCGTATGCAATAGATATTTTAGCTTGCATCAATAGGATTAAAAATGCTAATTTTTATTCATAAGGGATTTATCTCTTAAGATTCATATTTGGGTACTCAAGCAAAGAAGAAATAAAAATGAATTGAAGGATATCTTTATATAAACACAAAAATCTCTAACAAATATAAGTTTAGATTTTAAAAAATTGTCTAGAAGAATATAAGTCTAAAGCATTCTTTTGCTTCAAGATCCATATACTCTTCACTACTATGAATCTTGCAGCTCAGTGGTAGACCACTTGCTTAGCATACATGAGGTCTGGATTTGAGCCCCACCTCAATAAGCAAATATATAAATGAACATAAATAAATATTTTAAAAATTTAAAAGGAGGCTAAGGCATAGGTCATTAGTAGAGCATTTGTAAGGTCCTAGGTTTGATCCCAACACTGAAAAAAAAAGTTTGGGAGGGCTTAATCTCTAGTATTTCCTAAAATCTGAAAGCAGACTCCATCACACACATCACAACTCAGAGAATTGTCACATATTAGAAATATCACATTGTTCTCTGGAACTTGCCACTGTATACAGAGAGAAGGAACACTCTTCTATCAGAATATGAGTTTGATGAGAATAGAAAATTGAAAATGCCATCCACATGTCCAACTGAAAAAAGAAGTCAATGAGAAGAAGCAGAGTTCAAGGATGGATTGAGATAGAGCCTTAATAACAGAATGTGAACATTTTAGTTCTGAAGCCACTCTCACTCTTTGGAAACCCAATTAGCTAAAATCTTCATTTTAACTAATTTTTTGTTTGTTTTTGTTTTTGGTACCAGGGATTGAACTCAGGGGCACTTAACCACTGAGCCACATTCCCAGCACCCCCTTTTTAAATTAATTAATTCATTTTAATTAGGTATATATGACAGAAAAATGCATAAAAATGCATTTTGATTCATTGTACACAATTGCAGCACTACTTTTCATTTCTCTGGTTGTACACAATGTAGCGTTGCACCATATATGCAGTCTTACATATACCTAGGGTAATGATGTCCATTTCATTCTACCATTTCTCCTGCCCCATGCACCCTCCCCAAACCCTTCCTCCCCTTTGCCCAATAAAATTCCTCCATTCCTTAACCCCCATTATGGATCACCATTCACTTATCAGAGAGAACATTCGGTGTTAGGATTTTGGGGATTGCCTTACTTTACTTAGCATGATATTCTCCAATTCCATCCATTTACCTGCAAATGCCATAATTTTATTCTCTTTTAATGCTGAGTAATATTCCATTGTGTATATATACCACAGTTTCTTCATTCATTCATCTATTGAAGGGCATCTAGGTTGCTTCCACAGTTCAGCTATTGTGAACTGAGCTGCTATGAACGTTGATGTGGCTGCATTACTATAGTATGCTGATTTTAAGTCCTTTGGGTATAGACTGAGGAGAAGTGGGATAGCTGGGTCAAATGGTGGTTCCATTCCAAATTTTCTAAAAAAATCTCCATACTGCTTTCCAGATTGGTTGTACCAATATACTCTTTTGTCTACTTTTATTTAGAGACAGGGTCTAACTGAATTGCTTAGGGCCTCTCTAAGTTGCTGAGGCTGGCTTTGAACTCACCATCTTCCTTTTTCAGCCTCCCTAGCTAAAAAAATGTGCCACCATTTCTGGTAGCTCTAGATAGTTTGAATCTAGCTTTTCTTATGTTAAAACAAAAGCAACTCAACTAATAATGTGTATGCAAACATGCATGTGTGTCTGGGAAGCAGACATATATATTTTTCCTTTAACAATTGCACACTATCAAAGGAAATAAATCATTTCAGTGCTTTTCCTTAGCTATTCAAAAGTTTACTGACATGGTTTTAATTCAACTAATTCAGTTACATATAACTAAAATAATGCATTTTAATACATTGTGGTTTTTTTTGTTTGCCTTATTTGTTTCAGTACTGAGGATCGAACCCAGCAGTACTCCAATTCTCAGATATATCCCCAGACCTTTCTGTTTTATTTTGAGACAGGGTCACACTAGTTGCCCAGGCTGGCCTTGAACTTGTGCTCCTCCTGCCTCCGTATCCTTAGTTGCTGGTATTACGGACGTGTGCTACCATACCCACCTAATATCATTT
This sequence comes from Callospermophilus lateralis, assembly GCF_048772815.1. Lineage (NCBI taxonomy): Eukaryota > Metazoa > Chordata > Mammalia > Rodentia > Sciuridae > Callospermophilus > Callospermophilus lateralis. The sequence continues at coordinate 46,321,089 of NC_135312.1, read as the reverse complement.
TTTAATGTAAATATTTGGTGGGCTAACATATGATCCTTTTAAAATTATATATTATCAATGTTTCTAAAATTGTCATTAATCAGCAATAAGGGAGAGATTACATAGAAATTCCTGACAGAAATATCTGCAAATAAAAAATAAAGAAACTTGGTATATCACTTTACATGAAGTGAAAGAAATACTTACATATGTTATTTTACATATATTCAGAGAACATGAAATTAATTCCATTTCTAAAAAATTAATTATGTTAAAAATATTTGAGCACTGTTAAATCTAAAGCATTTTAGAGACATCAGGCAGTGAAGACCTTTAACAAATCCTGCTATGTACAGTAATGCTGGGTTTCTTGTTGCATCCTTCATCCGCACAGAGTAACAATGATGCCTTAAACAACAAGGTTTCATAAAATGTCTAACTCTACTTTTGGATTTCACTGCTACAGTGACATAGAATACCATGGTTCAAAGTTCTACCCATGAGAAGCTATGGTTTCAATGAAGGGATGCTGCTTTTTGCATTTTATTTTACTGCTTGATACCTTACTTCCTTGAGATATGTAAAATTCTATTTAAAGAAAAGGATGAACATGAAGAGTTAAGTCATTCAGTTTAATTAAAAATCTGTTTCATGTTATGATGCACATCAATAATTGCCTCTTATCATCAATATTTTATGTCAGGTACCGAAACTATCCTCAAATAGCCCTGATGTTCTAAATGCTATCTCAAGATAAATGTTATCTCAAGAAGAATAATTATATTAACCTACCAAAAGCTATTACCTATGGGCTGGGGTTGTAATTCAGTGGTAGGGCGCTTGCCTGACATGTGTGAGGCACTGGGTTTGATCCTCAGCACTACATAAAAAAATAAATAAATAAAATAAAGGTCTTGCGTCATGTATAACTAATAAATAAATGAATGAATAAATAAATAAGCTATTACCCATAGCTTCCATTTTAGCAATGGCTTTATCAAGAGAGCTTTACCAAATTCTAATTGCTAACCTCATTTGTGAAACTAAAAGTTTTCTCAAGTAGATTATGCAGAAGAACCATGAAGTTTACCTACAGGTAAAAACCAGAAAAGTGATGTTTATTACTGTGGCTTTGCACCACCTGTCAGTGAAACTAAGGGAACACTAAGGAAGATTCAAGGCTATTGGAACTTCTTTTCAACCTGATCACATTGTGCAGTTCATTGAGTGGGACAGGTGAGGTGTCTTTATAACCAGGTATAAAGGAGATCAGTACTGAAACTGACCAAGGAAGTATAGACTGTCATAAAAACAGCATTTTGATCTATGTTTCATTAAGTACACTTTTAAAAGAAAAAAATAATACATTGTGAGAGCAGGTTCATTGTTTTGACATTATACATAGTGAGGAAAGGTTTTTGTGAAAAATCTCCCTAATTTTATGTTTGATGGCTTACTATTAGATCTGATATGGAGAATCTCTACAGGAGTTTATCATAAAATCTCACCTTTTATGACAAACCATTAAGAGAAACTTCATTTTTAGCAAAGGATAAAAATATCTAACCAAGCATTGTTAGTTATTTCCTAGGAAAATATCAAGAGGATTTTTTTTTATTTCAGTAGGTTCCTTATCAAAATGACTCTGAAGGTTCCTAATTCTATCTATAACCTCTGCCACCTACACCAGTTATTTTCAATACACCAGTTATCAGACATTTTTCACTAACACCCGCATTTTTCTCTGTTGTGGCTGCAGACTTCATGGAAAATATGCCTATGTAAAGGCCACTCTTCTTTTTATCAAGAAATGGGGTTAAATTGATGAAGCAGATAATAATGGACCTGAAATCCACAGCCATTAAAATAATTATCTAACAGGTTTTGCCAGGTTTTTTTTAGTATTCAAAATGTCACTCAAGTTTCCAAGAGCAGGCATTCCTACTGAATCTTATGCTGATAGCTCGGGTCCCACCTCAACTATAGTCATCAGAGAACACTTTAAGAAAAGCATATATCCAGACATTTATAGACACCTTTAGATAGACATGTGTATATCTCATATATAAACAATACACATAGATATTTGTATTCCTGTTTCTGTTTCATTCCCTGGTTCACTATTACTACATTACTAAGACAGTCTTTGCTAGACTTTACAAGGATAAGCCAAAATATGTTTTAGTAACTCTAAAAAAAAAAAAAAAAGTCATGTTTCCCAGAAAACATGAGGTTAACTGGGAGACCTTGTGAGCCATGGTTGTGACACATAACAATGTGTAAGAGACCCATGACCCTATATTAACTCCCATGATATAACTTAAGGACACTGTAGCTTGCATACATTAATATATTAGCTTTACTTTCTTCATCTATTACAGTAAATAATAATAATCCCTTTTCATAGAACTTGGTGAAGTTTTAAAATAATCTAATATTCAGAGGAACCCTTATGTAAGCATACAAATGTTGAATTACTGCTATCATCATTGCTTCACTATCTCACTGTGGTTGCCTCTGAGACAATGAGACAATACCAGCAAAGTTAATTAAATCCCTCTGAGACATATGGTATTTTAGCTTGGTGATTAGGAGATGGCAGATATTCTTGGCTGAGGATCAATGCACTGTCTTTGTCTAAGGAACTTTGAGCAAGATGGTTAGCCTCTATCAGCTTCCAGGTCCCTGTTCATAACAGGGATATTGATGGACATTCCATAGGGCAAGGATCAGCAAATCATGGTGTGTGGACAAAATCACCTCAGATTGATTTCACATGGCCTGTTACAGATATCAGAATAGTTTCTCTATTTCAAAGGTTTAGAAGAAAAAGAAAAAAAAAGCAGCAATACAAAAAGAAAAAAGAAAAAGAAGAGGATGTAGTGGAGGAATGGAAGAGAAGCACTGACATTATAGAGTAGATGTGTTGGAGATTATATATAATCCTCAAAGACAAAACTACAGAAGTATTTTGAGTATTAAAAGAGCAAACAAACTATATTAAGGACATGGCATAATGGTACTTCTATCTACTCACTTCTAAGACTTTGTGTGAGGATTATAGTACCAGAAGTCCATTGAAGAATTTTTGTGCTGTCTTTAAGTGATGATATGTAAGTATATGATTTCCCAAATTCATGAGAAAGAACCTTCCAAAAGGGTTTTTCTTTCTATACTTAAAGGAATAGACTAAATGTGACAGAAGATGAAGATAAATAATATCTTTGGCAGAAATTATTTGGGAAAAATAGTTTATATCATTTTGTTTCATATAGTTGGAGACAGTGATGCATCAAAGATGTGCATTTCAGAAATATACACACACTCATGGAGAAGAGTACTATTGGTGTTGCTGTGTTTGTACCTATCATTCGCTCACTTTGATTGTGAGCAATTGTCATAGACTATGAGACTCAGAGAATGAATGTCCATTGTGATTTGGTATGATTTTATCTCTTGATCATTAAAGCTAGTAATCAGAGATTGTCACCCCCTGCTATTTTATTACTAATTAGTACAACAAGAGAATGTTGGGAATTAGTAAAAGGTACTTCAGAAAAAGCATGCTACTGATTTTGTCCAAAGGTGGAAATGAAGTAGAAAGTGTATAAAGAGGAAGGCATATTTTCTAAAAATCATTTACTTACCTTCATCCTCCCTTGCCAAATGCACCAGAAGGCCATGCCTTCCCATGTTAATAGATGGAAGGGATCCAGTGATTCTACCAAAGTCACAAAGCAAGCTCACTGAAAATCCATCAGCTAATAATAACACATTAATCATTTAGTATTAATAATGATATCGCTGCTGGTATATACATGAAAGTCACATTTAATCTAGAAAAGAATATATGTTGGTGGGTTTTTTCTCAAACATAAATATTTCGAATAAACATAAATTTTTTTGATTTCCATTTTTTGTGTAGAAGTAAACTGTTATAAAAAACAAAATGAAAAACGAGGATAACAAAAAAGCTGATTAATTCTTGAATGTTTAACTCTGTGCTAAACTCTATTAGCATTTTATAATCTCATTTTAATCCTCAAAATAATTCATGGTGTAAAATCAATGAGGCAGTTGCTATACTTGTTCCTACTTTATCAAGGAGGAAACTAAGTCTAAGTATAAATTGTTTTATTTTTTTCCCTATAATCTGCTTCAAAGCTGTGATAATAGAAAAAATTTGACCCCAAAGTTAGTAACAAGAACTAGTTTTTAGAAATACCCTTATATAGTAGTAAACTTTCACATAGTAATCAACTTCCTTATTTATTTAAAATTAAATATTTTAAAGTATTAGTCATCAAGGAAGGGCCAGAAAAATCTGTGATATCTTTCTTGGGCACCAGATTTCTAACCAAAATTTGAATTATATTATAAATTGACCTTGCCTAGATTTTCTGGAGGGGCAAACTTTTGAAAAACTGAAAGAAGGAAAGCACCATCTGGCTTCTTTCAATTGCTCATCTAAGGGGAAAAAGCCAACAGCAAGAAACCCATTTGTTCTTTGGGGAAGCAGAGTGGTAATGTGTTTGAGAGGCAAGGACAGAGCCAACCTGAAAAGAGAGAAGAGAAGGCAGTAAATGTACAGGCAGGAGGAAATCCACTGTGTCTAAGATCACCTTGCTTGATTATGAAAATCCAAATACAGAAGGGACAAACTGCAAACAGCCTGCCTCCGTGTTCCTGACCTTCCTTCCTTCCTTTTCTTCTTTTACTGTTTTTTTTTTTTTTGCCCCTTGTGGTATCTGTGTCTATTCTCATAGAATTAAATCCATCAATGCTTAAACTATCCTAAAGAAAATTCTAAATAATATTGATTAATAATTAACAATACTATTTATATACACTGTATAAAAACTATGATAAAAAATCAAAAATTAAATCAATGGGAGGATCTTCATATGCTAGCATGAAAAGAACTGAGGAATCAGGTAAGTCTTTTCTAAGTCCTAACAGATCTGATATCAACAAATGCTGAGAGCTATTAGCCAAGTAGGTATGACAATTTCCTTGCCAGCGTACCTCATGTTGCTTAGAGGAAGGACTCGTGGAAATGGACTTGCCTTGGACATTTTGCAGTGACATTGCATGTAAGGTGACCTCGCTCAAGGACCAGGGCGGATCCGGGTTTAGGGCGGATCAGGGTTTAGGGCTTTCCTTGGGTTTAGGGCGGTTCCAGGTTTAAGGTGTACCCTGCTGGGAATAGGGCGTATCCTGCTGCCTCAGGCGCGCCCGCTCCTGGAGTTCCCGTTGAGTTCTCACGGGATTCAGAGAGTTTTTGGGATCCAGAACGTGGAACTTGGCAGAGAACGTGGATTTCCCCAGAACGTTTTTGTAGAGGGCCGGTGTGAGTTTGGAAATAAAGAATTGCTGTTTGAATCTACAAAGCTGTGAGTGGCTCGTGATTTTGTGCCCAGCCAGACTGCTGCAAACAAATAGATACTGAATCCACATAATATGATAAATTAATGATTTTCTAGCCCAATAACCCCAGAATCAACCTTCAGGGAACTAATTCTGTAAGAGCTTGCTCTTAGTTTCTGATTTGACCCCTTCATCTTCCTTCCAGGTAGACAGAGTCTTTCCATCAGGACTCACCTTGATAATAAGGCACAGGTAAAACAAAGACACACACACAAAACAAACAAACAAACAAAAAACCAGTTTACTTTGAAGTATATGAGGATTCAAAATTATGATACAGAATCTTCCCTAAGAGGTTCTGTTCCAACTAAGGCAGCAGAGTTTGCAGCACATGCAGAGGATCCTCCCATATAGTAAAGGGGACACAAGCGGTTCATTGTGTTGAAACAACCAGGTTTGAGGAGATGAATAAAAAACAAGTGATATAAGCAGGATCTAACTATTCTTGAATTTTCTAACAGATTGCAGAATAATCTGTTTGGAAGAGTAAAATTCAAAATGTCCCTTTTAAAAAGAGTAATATTTCTACTGGATTTCTCAGTGAAATAGGAACACTTCTACCAAATAAGCAGTGAAAAACTGTAAGACAGTCATCTGCTGGTAGTAATTGATAAGCTGAAAAAATGGCTTGTTTTAATCCACATATATTTTATTTTCAAGATTTACATTTTGCACATGGAAGCACGTGCGCATGCACACACATGCACGCACACACACATACACTTTAGCCACACTTAAATGGAGTTGAGTTCAAATGATTCACTCAAGGTCATGTCTGAACGAAAGTAACAAAACAAGAATTCTAATTGGTAGTCTGTCTCTAGTCATTCTCAAAATGTTCTTTTTAAATATTTTAAGCACAAAACTGATGTTTTTAATTTTTAGAAAATAAATGTCATTTTCTATTTGATATACAAAAAGATCCTAGGCTTAGCTCAATTTTTCCTCTGAAGTTGTAGATAAAACAATTCATGTAAAATGCATGTACTGCATAGGAATTTTCTGAGTTGTTAGGCATGAAAAGAAGTTAATAGATAAGAAGTTATTCATGCGAGAGTAATTGTGAAAGCAACAGCAATAAGTGACTTTCTTTAGAATAATGTGCAGTTAATATCTATGCTCCAAATGGTCATTAGTTCACAAGCAAACATGACAGAAGACTGAAGAAGCCATCACCTAATGGTTTACCTCATTTAGACTCCATGACTTACAAATGACCAAGTGCCTCTTAACAACACTGCTACCCTATTCTTAAAGCAAGTCAATCATTGCCAAGTGCATTTGAGTTCCTCTTCAGCAAGAATATCACCACAGGCAAGTGAACAATCACTTGCCTTGACTTTCCAGGAGCCTCAATAACAGGAAGCATTTATTTGTTTCAAATTGGAAGAAACAGACAAATAGAAATGAATCATGGCTGTACAGAAATGAATTCATGGGAAAACATCACATTCATTACTTAAGAAGAGACAGGTGTTCTCTTTTTTAGATTAATTGTGTTAAAATGAACCAATTTGGTCTTTTTATAAAGTATTACAAGCAAAAATTTCCTTGCTCTTTTAGATATGTTAGTAAGGACATCACAAAAGTATGAACTCCTACAGATGAAGAAATACTGAAGACAATGTGCTGTAATAATTCATCCACTATGTCCTTACATTGTAAGGACAAATGACCCTCTGGCTAATGTCCAGATGACAATGATTTTTTTTCTCCCCACTGGTAAATGAATTTATAAGTAGAGGAAATGACAAAATACATTTATTTGAGTATTGTCAACTAAACTAGGTGACATGTTTAAGCCTCTTTCAGCAATAAAAATACACGTGATATACCTGGTTCTCTAAAAGGCAGTATAACCTTATCAAATAGGATAATGTCTACATAAAGTTAGTCCTGAAATCATCGAGATGTTACCTAGAATCCTTTTTATAAAATAAGTTTCCCATGTCTCAATGAGCTATTCACTATATGCTAGAGATTTATTCTATCTTCTGCAGAAATTTACTTGTATTTAAAATTTATTTATTTTCTTGGCTTTAACATTCTTCATTTCTGGAATTAACTATGCAGAATGAATTCTCATTCATAGTACAGACTGATATAAAATAATGACTACACATTTGTTTACGATTCAGACCATATGTGGAGATCATATTTCTTATAATAGTTTTCATGGAGCTAATCATAAAAGCGATAGGAAGTTAAGAAATTAAATTGTAGAATTGGATTCACTGTCTCAGTTTTGGAAATATCTGGTGGAGATTACATGGAGGGAGAGTAGGAATGAGAATGGCAGAGGAGTAGTATGCTGAGGCTGGAGGCAATTAGTTGTTTCAAAAGAACAGACAGATAATAATCTTGGTAGTTCAACCAGACTACTACTCCTGGTTTCCAATCTTCAAATGTGTAAAGGAGAGACACACTTCCACCAGAAACACTGAGTCACACAGCAGTCATTCTCAACAGGTGATGCTCTTCAGGATGAGGAGATTTCAGAATCTGAAGATATGTTGGGGTCATAATAATACCCTAACTCCCCACCTCCCTGGAACCTAGAGAGAAATCAATGGACTGAACTAAAACAGTGACAGTAGGGTGGACAGGGAGAATTCCATACATTTCCATTTCCATCCCTTCTCTCTTCCCTTCTTCCTTCCTTTCATCACTAATCTAATATCCAAGAGATTAAAGAGAATGGAACTAAATGAAGTATTTTAGAGTATTGGCATTGCTCAAACCTCTTTTCTTGCTTATTTTGAAGAAAAAGACAAATGCTTATACCAGTGCAAGCCAAATAATTTAGAACAGCATAAAACCTGTACAGCACAATACTTGATAGGAGCTGAGTGATATTCCCAAAATACATTTTAGAACTTTGTTCATAATGAAAATATGTTTTTAAATTATTGACAAATAATTTCATTTTACAAAGTCATAGGAAAAATAACCTACTTATTTTGAAACCAGCAATTTAAACATGAAATGTGGGATGAGTCAAAAACCACAGGCACTGGAATAATGTGGAATTACCAAGGAAAAGTTAAAGTTAACTTTGCCATATTCAAAAGTAAGGTATGAAAGTTATAGAAGTGATTTTTCTGAAGAGAATAAAATGTGTCTTAAATGTTTTAAGTGCTTAAACATTCTCATTTAGGTAGGAAATTCAACTATTCAGAATGACTCATTACCTAAGCGAGTCAAATAGGGAAAGTTTTATTCTATTTTTAATAACAGGTGCTGAGAAAAGGGTAGGTTCATTTCTGCATTTGTACTTTATATTTTACATTCCAGTTTTGATTATGCAACACTTTTCCAGTGTCTTCTTTGGAACTTTTAATATCGGAGTTACATAATGTATGTTCTAGTAAATTAATGTATTTTGGTGAAAATGAAAATAATTAAAAATTAATTACATTTTGCTAGTAATGAAGATTTATTTCTTTCCTTAGAGAATTCTCTGAAAGTTAACCATAAGACCATCAGTCATTTTATTATAAAGTACCAATTAAATACTTAAAGTTCAAACTTGCCAATTAAAAGAAAGTTTCCTATGCTATTACTTTGCATATAATCTCTGATGCATTATTAGAAAATCTAAATAGAGGGTAGTACATTTTCAGTTCTGAAGAAAACAAAACAAAGTTTAAAGTGAATAAATCTCTCACATATAACTGCCCACATACTTAACAAACCAAACAAATAATGAGCATCAGTACCAACTGGGAAAACAGAATTGTTGGAACTTGATTGACAGCACAGAGTTCTCCCAGGGGTCACAATTTCAGTGACTTAGTGGACATATCCTCCTGGAAATACACTGACATTTCAAAGTCAAACACAATCCAAACTTAATTATCAGCTTTTGTTCCCTCAGTTCCCAGAATGATTTTACTTTTCTGTACTGTTCCTATTATTTATTTTTCAAGTATTAATCTCTTTTTTTAATTCCTTTAATTGGCACACAAAAATTGTACATATTTATGGGGTACCATATGATATTTCACAGAGACATTGTAAAATGTCTAAATTGGGGTAAACACATACATCTCCTCAAACATTTATGATTTATTTTTGATGAAAAGATTGAAAATTATTTTTCTAGAATTTTTGAAATATACAGTAAATTATCACCCTAATTTAGTACAGAACACAAAAATTATTTTTTACTTAAATTTTAAAACTGAAGAATAGAGAATTAAGATCTATAATTTTAAAATATATATATATATATATATATGTATATATACAGATGTATACGTACACATATAGATACTAGAGGAAACATGGATTGATGTTTCACACAAATAAGTCATATTTTAGAAAATTTTAGTTAGTTTTTTTTAATGATAAGCTGATGAATAAATGAAAAATATAGGTGCTTACACTTTAATATTTTCTTCATCTACATTAAAATAGGCTTGTATTTTGAATAAATCAGATGTAGGCTCAAATCTTGAATCTTAAGTTTACCAATATGTGATCAGAGGGATACAGTTTAACCTTTTAGACTCCCAGTTTCCTTATCTATAAAATGGGCAAAATAAAACCTAGTAGCTCATTGGGGAAAGGCCCCAAAATTTGGGGTACTGATGCTGATAGTCAAATCACTTTTCCACTGCTCAAAGTATGTCTCTGTTAGATCCAATTCTGAGAATGGAAAGAGAAAAGGAAATAAAGAATCTGAGAACTGTATCATCAAGATACATGGCTGGAAATTAATGATGTTCAGAATGGAGAAGAAAAGATGACTAGAGGGCATAGTTAAATTTGTAATGGACAACTATATTTAAAGGAATGTAGAATTATTAGATCCTGTTTCAAAGTGAAGTAAGGGAAAATTTTTTAAAATCACTCAAAATTCACAGTAAGATATATTATTTTATTGTAAGAAAGAACTTATAAACAATCGAATCAACTCTCAAGAGTGAAACAACTTCTCAAAAAGGAACATGTATCAAATCAAATAGGAAGGATAGCCATCTATACAGATATTATGGCCATCGATACAGATATTATGGCAGTTATTTCTTCATAGGCAAAGGGGATGGATAAATAACATTTAATTATTTTGTCAACTTTAATATTTGGTAACTCTATAGCATATATATAATAGCATATATACACATATATATCACATAATTGTTTATATAAATAGATTATTGCTATTAAAATTATGGTCAGATATCAAGTTATGTGGATGAACTTTTAGGCTCATTACTTTCTTGAATTTATTTGCTCCATTGTTTTTCTCAGGCTTCCCCAGTTTTACTTTAGGTGTTTGTAATGTATCAGTGTAAGCCAATTTAAACCTGTTCTGGGGTTTTTTGAAGTGATAGAACTGTTGTATCTTCACTGTTTTGGTGCTTTTATAACCGTATAAATCTGTCAAAATTTGCTGAACCCTGAAGTAAAAAAGGTTCATTTAACTCTAAATAAATAATACCTCAATATTTAACAATGAAAAAATCACTTTTGAAATAAGATTGTGTATTAACAAATAAAGGAAATAATGTATATTTTAAGTAATTTTAATGAGGTTTCAAATACTGCCAAATTACAAGAGAAAATAGAATTCTTTGGAATGGGTTTGTTTGGGGTATTACCTCCCATTAAATTTTTTCCTTCCTTCACAGTATTAACTAATGGAATATTCTTTATGGTGTTACTGTATAATTCTATAAAGAACATACAATAAGATTTCCAAAGTACTTGGTGCAGCAAAGTATTATCAAACCACAGATGATGAGTTTGGATTAAATAATACTGCATTTGTCTATGCTTTCTTAACCATGAATTTGCTTTTAATATTTACTGTATTTAAAAGATGATGAGGGGCCGAGGATACAGCTCAGTTGGTAAAGTGCTTGCCTCGCATGCAGGAGGCCCCAGCACAACAACAACAACAACAAGATTTCATTCTTTGGGCTGAGGATGTAGCTCAGTTAATAGAGTGCTTGCCATGCATGCACAAAGCCCTGGGTTCAATCCCTATCACCAAAATAATAATAATGATGATGATGATAATAATAATAATAACTGCAATCTTTACAGAATTTCTGGAGTTCCAATAATGCCTGAAGAGCATATGCAACTAGTGGAAAAGAGAAATTTACGTAATGTGACGTCTGGATTAAAGAGAAACAGTACCTGAAGTTGAGATGTTATTGAGTAATTTGCAAATTTTGTCAATGATAGAATATAAGAGGAATCCCTCTACCTTTCCCCTTCCTGTTAACAAGTTCCCAAAGCATTCCTCATTCATGAAATTAAGAGATACTTAACAAGTACATTTTAATTCATTAATTTATGTTCTACATGTTTCTTTATCTTTTGAGTACTGAAGAATACCATCAGCATTAGCAAGTTATTTTCTTTCATAATACTGAAGAATCTTTTATATAAACAGGATAAGATTTCATAAAAACCTATTTTTATGAGAGCTCTGAAATATAAAATATTTAATTTGTCAACATCTCAGATGCTTGGTTTATTTTTCCTATTGTCATAATAAAAGGATATTTTGGCTACTATATGGTGAATTCCATTCAATTTTTTAGAAAATGAGGATGTTTTCAGAATCAAATCTATATGTCAACTGATAAATTATTTTACAATAAATATGTAAAAGAATAATGGACAAAAAGTAGAATTATTTTTAGACCAGAAACTCATTTAGGGTAAAATCTCATTAACTATAATAATCTCATCTGAGTGATGGAACTAGAGCTATAATATTGAAATTCAATGTTTATGCTATTCAATATTATGTTCTATACATATAGATTATTGGTTAGGAAATAAAAATAGAAAAAGAAACCTACAGAAAATATAATACTTAGACGGATAATGGCACTAGCAACTAAGATAAGGTGATTTACTAAATATCTTGGAAATGCTTTTTCCCATGGTTTCCTATACTATTGCTTTTTTGAGTACTATTTCATTGTTTTAGGTATGCTCTCTTATCCTTTCTCCACCTGATTTATTTATTTAACATCTGTGTCCCCAACTGAGAGGTATTCATTTTTTTGGCAGTGTATTTATATTATGTCCACATACAGTGTCTGGCAAATAATCTCAGTTAAGAAGAATGAATGATTGGAAGTTTAAACTGAAGGAAGAAGACAAAGAGAAGTACTGACTAAATGCTAATAATTGCTCACCAATCATATACCAAACCTTATACATTTCTAATATGAAATTCGCCTGTTTGCAAACAACAAACCAACAGTAGATGGTTTTCTTTTAGTATTAATACAAATATACATCAGTAGAAACAAAAATATTCTGCAGATGAACTGCTGCTATGTTATCCAGCTATTAAAGATATCTATCTTATGTATGTACCTTTTAAGCTTTTAAGGAAAAAAAAACCACACCCTGTTTTTCAATTATATAACCCCACTCTGCTAATACCCTTAAGACACAGTATCAATAACAATACATCTCAGAACAAGGGGCTACATCTTCGAGGAGAGACCTCAAAATATCACCCTCCTTCTCCATTGGCAGCTAGGGACCTTTTTAATCCTAATTACAGAGTTCTCTCTCGTCTAAGACTTTCCCTCACCTACTGCGTGCACAGAATGCTTGAGCCTGGCTCTATATGACCTTTCTGGGGTGGCAGGTAGTGAGCACCTCACCGTCTTCTATGAGCTGAGAGCAGACAGACCCAATGTGCATGAGCAAATGGTTGTGCCAAGTGGAAACCTTGGTACCCACAGCAAAAGACACAATATGTGCAGAAACCATAAAGTACGTAAAACAGCCCTCATGTGTGCCTGTGTGAAGCAGTATCAGGACTATGATAGTTTTCCCTAAAGCCTGAGGAACCCCACCCGCTGTGTTTTCTCCCTTGTGCTTGAACATGAACCCCAATTATGCCTTGTTAGATTGGCATTGCTTGTCTCTGTGATTTCTATCTGGAGCTGAGTAAAAGAACACTGCTAATATCACTGAGACACAGTATCAACAGAAATGCTAACATGGTTATTTTTCTGGATTATTTTTAGGGAGGCTAAAAATATTGCAGGTTTAGCATAAAAGGAAAAAGCAAATCCCTTTTAAGGAAATAATTTTTAAAATTACTATTTTAAAAACTTCACTATTTCTTCCAAAACAATGTTTAATCTGAAAATGTTACATTAAATTAAAGGTAGCAAACAATTTTTCAATAAACATTAGAATATTGAAGCACTACATAAATGTTGGAGTCACTGCCAGTTCCTATGAGGAATCTCTGATAGCATTGGAAATAGCTCTGTGTTGATGATCTTTTATTTCGTTAAAGAAGAGAATGACTAAGAAAATTATACAAGTTCATTCAGATCATCTTTGTCAGGAGAATTCCTGAAACAGGCTCCAAGACCTCTGGTTGTCACTGCAAGTCCAACTGTCAGTCTGTGGGCAGCCATAGTCAAACATGATATATACTCAGCTAGGTTCCTCACTGTTACCAAAATACTCTTCATTTCCATGTTAGAAGGTAACAATATTTCTGGAATTTATTTAGAACTTAAAGATATCTATTTCACATGAAAACTGTCAAGAGGTAAAGTTGTTAAAGCTAATTTTGCAAATTTTGTATAACTTTTAAAATTACCAAAATTTAGGAATTAGAATAAGACAGTAGAATTAAAAATGGCTGAAAAAATACTTAAATTATAATTTGTCACAGAACATTTGTCTTCACATATGGTTTCTAGCCACATGCTTCTGCTTCTTTTAGGAAGAAGGAAGTCTGAATGCTTTCTCTTCCACAGATATCTCTTCACATATTTGAAGACAACTGCTTTGTCTGCCTGTTGAACTTCTTCTTAAACTCCATTATTTATTATATATTTTTCCATCCATCCATTCATTGTCATTTGGCAACTTACATGACATGTGTGTGTCATGCATTGTTCTAAGGTCTTTACAAATATTAACTTGACAAACCTGAGATGCAGGATCTATTATAATTTCTATATTATGGGTGAAGATAGTGAGGCTCAGAGATGCCCAGTAAGTTGTGCAAAGTCAGCTGGTCAGTGTTGGAGCCATTGCTGAATCTAGAGAATCAGTGCTTTACCTGTTAGATAAATATCCTTCAACATTTCATCAAATAGGTCATAGTTCTTAAAATACATACCCATTTAAGCATTTTCCTATGAAACAACTTTCATACTTTGACATTCTTCCTAAAAGCTGGTACCCAGAGGGATTTTTAAAAAATATATTTATTTTTGGTTGTAGATGGATACAATATCTTTATTTGTTTATGTATTTATTTTTATGTGGTGTTTGGGATCAAACCCATTACCTCACTCACATGTGGTAAGGAAGCACTCTGAGCTACAACCCCAGTCCTTGATCAGAGGTTTTGATTCCAATTCTCAGAAAATAGTCTAAACTAATGGAAACAACATGAAAATGTTTGCCTTTATTATTTATTATTAAATATTATTTATTATTCCTACTATTAATTGAAGTTACTGTAATTGAAGACTGCATTCCCACCCCATATCCCAAACCATTGCAACAAACTGAGCCCATGGTCCCCCAAATCTTATAAACTTTTCAAGGTAGGGCCTATGTTTGGGTCACTGACTTTCTAGTATATTACACAAAAATAGGTGAAAAGCAAGTTATTCTTTAATGTGTATTTGCTGAATGAAAATGAATTATTTTTTTTGTGTGTGTACATGAATAACTGTCAATCAGTCTTAGACATTTTAAATTGTATAATACAAAGAGACATAAACAAATCTAAACAGAGGACTTTACATTTATTTGTGTTAGATTACATCTTTTTATTTATGGTCACTGATAGGGTCTGTTCAAACTTGTTTGATTCCTGATTTTGTCATGTGGTCTATTAGAGTATTCCTTCTCCATAACTTGTCACCTAGCAAACAAATTGTGGTGTCTTCTAAATCTTCTTTAAAGTTAGTGATGAAAGCACTGAGCATGAAGAGGCCAAGGACAAAGCTTGTGAAAGTGCCCAGATGACAACGCTACGCCAACTCTGGTGAATTAACATATTGACTTACTATTTTAACTTAACCACTTGCAATGTTCCATGATCATGGGCCAAGTCATACGAAATTCGTATGCTTTTTTACATTAAAACTTGGAAATATCTGCAATTTCATATACATACAACCTAACTAAATCCAGCTCACATTTCTTCATCTTCTAAGAGTGTCAGATGAGATTTTGGTAAATATCGCAATTAAATAAAAATAAATACATGTCAAACATGACATTTTAAAAATTTATTATTTAAGCTTTATTAATTTGATAAATTATTAATTTCATAAATTTTATAAAAGTAATAAATTTAGTCATTTGGCGGGACTTGAGTTTCAAGCATGTTGTAATGCTTCCACAACTAAACTTAGTATGTTTCTTATCTATGGAGCTAAAGTTCTTAAATTACCTCCTACAGCACTAAATACTGATTTTCACAGCACTAAATAGTGTTTTGCCCATGATAAACACTCAATGTTGAATAAATAAAACCAATTATTCTAAGTGTGTTCATAACTCACCCATCAAGAAACTTTCATTGAAAATCTTTATATATAATATTCTGGAACAAATTTTGCAAAATATCCCGTATCTAAATTTTCTTGGCTTTAGTAACTTTTGGCACATCCCATTCATATGAGATTCATATTTCTGACATTTATAAAAAAGGAAAAGAACCTATTTTCCTTATTAAAAACAACCACTTTCCGTCATCGGAATTGAAGAGACACTTAACCACCCAGTTGGTTGGTGAAGATATGGGGACACTGCTAATAGTGGCATCACAACAGAAAAAAGTTAAAGACTGCACATTCAGATTTTTGGCCCTCAGGCAAAACTGAAGCCATACTTTAGAACTCTGATATTCATGTTTTCATATCACTATATCAAATACTACTTGCCACACTCACGCTTAGACAACGTAAGCAAATTTCTGGTAACACCAGGTCAAGTCAGAGCCGCCTGGGAATACTTTCATTACCAAAATCTTCTGTTCCTAAGTGGGCTTATGACACAACAAACTCACTTATAATTAGAGGAAAATATCAGCAGTGACTATGGGATTCTTTCCAATTATGGATTTCCTAGTGCTTGAATGAAGATTTCTTTGGCTCTAAAATGAAGCAGATGAACACACTCAGACTATGTCTATCAATACTTGAGAGCTGGAAAGCTCATGTAATTCCAGCATTCTTGGTGAACTGTCTGACTCCTTTACTGGCAGTGTCTTCTTTTTTCTACTATAGTGAATTTATTATAAAAAGATATTTGCTTTTTTGTTGCTGTTGTTAAAGTAAGCTTCTAAATTCTACTATGTAGTAGTTTTATGTCAGAGGAAGAAAAAGCCCCAGAGAAATTGCAGTCAGTGTCCTTGGTATGTGCATGAGTGTGTATTTATATATAATATATATTTTTTAAACAGGAAAGCCAAAGAGTTCTAAAATGATTTTTCTTATAATCTAAGCATTTTCCCCATTTGTCTGAGGCTTATTATGTTTATCTGTGGATGACTGCTGTAATATTTTTAGCACTACTTATTAAAACTCATGTCTTGAAGTCTTTTTCAATATTGCTAATTAACTTCTTCATTACCATAAGCATGCTGCTAAGCCACGCTACTGTCACAAAATTTTTAAAATGAATAAACAAAATCATGTAATATAAACAATGATACAGCTGCTCATTGTTTATACAGCTACACAAATAATGGCCAAGTGCTACAGACAGAATCAGTGAATATTATTTCTTCTCATTAATGAGAAAAGAAAGAAATCTAGTATACACTGTGCACATCTAAATAACAAGGAGTTCATATATTTAGGATGCAGGCAGTACTGCATCTCTTCCCATAATACCATAAATACTCTGCTAAATGATAATTATGTCCTCCTCATCCCATTTCAAGTAATAGAGTCATAGATCAACTTTAATTCTCAAAAAAAAAAATTCTTTGGAATTTAAAGGGATCAATTCTATCACATATTCAATCTGATTCATTTAAGATCTTGGTCCAAATTTAAAAATTCCATAAATATTTGTACATACAGTGAATTATGAAAAAATATGAAACCTAATTATGTAAAATAATTAAGGAAAAGTTAAATGTCCCTCAATTATCCTGAGGAGAAAATACCTTGAATCTAAAGATAGGTAGTCACGACAGTACTAATGAAACTCATGTGTCTTGTAGGCTTTCCTTTTTCCTACAGTTTACAAATGCTTAAAACTCCCAATGATCATGTGAACCTTTATATTATTTTATTGGTTTTACTATTTCATAATACTTTAAATAGGCATAACATCAGAATCATTTTATACCCCAATCAGAATAGGTAAAGTATAGAAAAATAAATCAAACTTCATGCAACTAGAGTCAATGCCTACAGTGACAATTCAAATTGCTATAAAATGGAAAGAACTAATAGAAAGCAAAAAAAAAAAAAAAAATTAGAACAACCAAATACTCCTTGCTCTAGTCTTGTATTAGCTTGGTATCTCTGTGACCAAAATACCTGACAAGAACAACTTGGAGCAGGGTGAGTTTACTTTGGCCCATGGTTCCAGAGGTTTAGTCCATGGTTGGCTGAATCCATTGCTCTGGGCCCATAGTGAAGCAGAACATCATGGTGGAAGGACATGGTGGATAAGTGCTGCTCCATTTACGGTAGCCAGGAAGCATAGACAGAAAAGGAGGAAGGAGCCACACGGAAAGATGAACCTTCCTGATTACCAACCTCCTCCAACTATGCTTCACCTGCTTATAGTTACCACCCAGTCAGTGCACTGAAACTAGGATGGACTGTTAAGGTAAAGCTCTCATAATATAATTATTTCACCTCTGAATATTCCTGAATTATCACAAGGGCTATTGAGGAACACCTCATATTCAAATAATAAGAAATGACTAAACCAAATATTTCTAGAGGTAAACTCTGATACATATTTGAAAATAAAAGATGTAGGGAGAAGGTGACATAAACAAATGCTCTCCTAAGTAAATTTCATTAAGATAGCACTTTTATGGCCAATTTTAACAATGTATAACATAGAAGTTGCTAGAGTCCCTTTTAATAACAGAATAGTAATTCAACAGATTCACACTGAGGCATGCTATAGAATTGTGTAGTCTTACTTGGGGAAGTCAGCAGAGTTTCTGTTTTTCAGAGAGAATAGTAAAAGCAGTAGGGGGGGGTGGAAAAAAATTAACACGTGAGCCTGATTCAGAGTGGGCAGGTTTTCTTATTCTCTACATTGACTTAGACCTTAGCTGGTATAGCTAAGTCCAATTCATGCTGCCTTTGAATGACCAGAAAAATTAATACAGTTGAAAGAGTGATTAGTCTTGAAGCAGTCACACAGCATTTCAAAACAGCTCTTCATCTGTCCACGTTTAGGGAAATCAGTGGGAATGGATATGACAGAAGGCATCCATCATGTGCTATATATGCTGCATTAGTACACTTGGAGAAATTATGAACATAAATGGAAAATTCAAGTTTTGCCTAATCCCATTTTCAGTATAAAAGATATCTTTGTCTTAAGTTAAAATACAGAGATCTGGGGTACCACCTGTGGTGTGGTTGGAACTCTTCTGCTTACCAAATTCCTTTACAGGACTGATTTGTCTTCATGCCCACTTCTCACCCTTTTCCCCTCAACATGTGAGCAGACCAGGAGTATTTGCAAAGGAGGGCTGGCTTGACCAGAGTCTCATATCTCTTCTCAGTGTGCTAATTTATTCCAGCCATTCAAGGTGAGGATAAATGGTACCCTGCTCTGCCAGGACAAGCTCATGAAGAGACATGTCCATCCTGGATCAGGCTGCTATTCTTCCCTGACAACCATACAGACAGGAATTCTGTGAGGACACAAAATAGGGACATTTAATGAAACAAAGTGATGCTCTTCCCTGCGAGAGCAGCCCAGGAAGACAGAAGGGGTAGTATATATTGCTCAACCGATTCTGAATGCATTAAGACAATTATTCATGCTAAGATATAAAATCTATTTAAATCTTAGGAATCTAAAGTAGTAATTCTTTCTCAAACCCAGAATTAAAGCCCTTAAAAAAATATTATTCCAGGGCTTCACTTTAAATACTGGATCAACATCTTAGGGCTCTAATATGATGGAGTATGGGAAAGAGGCAGAAAATTCACATTTTAACAGGCTCCTGTAGTGATTATTTATATAGTCTTTTTGCAGTGAGTGGTTAGATAAGAGATTGACAAACACCTATTTAAAATCCAGTAACAAAAATAATCACAGAAATATTTTTTAAAAACAGTATAATAATTTTATTACACCCTTTATTACTGACCTAGTGGGGGTTATGGCCTATAGAGTAATTCTAAAATTTTAACAGCTTGTTGAAAATTCAGATTCATCTGAGATGAGACCTGACAATTTGAACTTCTTATTTCTATTGGATCACACTTTGAGACCCATATGCCTTTATCTCTTGGGAATCAGTTTCATTGACTCTTACTCTATATGATTGAGTAAGAGTTACTTACCTTATGCTATACAAAGGTATATGAAAACAGGTTTCTAATCATCAAAATATTTAAAAGCACTGATCACTAAAATAAAATTATTTACCCCCCAAAATAATTAAATGAAATCACAGTAAAAATATTTGAATACTTCCTTTAAAAATGGCCTTTAATATGATTACTCTATCATCATGACTATCAGTACTACTTTTCTCATCAAATGCATTCCTTGCCTTGTTTTAATAGCTAATAGTCAATATTCAATTAGCACACATACTCTTAGGAAATGTAAGTATAATCATATAAAGTCATAGTTGGATAACTTTTTTTTTAAAGATGAACTCTTCAGGTGGGCAATTTTATTTGTTTCACTGTCAAAGCTGAAAGTATATTTTTTAAAGTTCCAACTGTGATTACAATAGTTGACTCTTTTCATTCAGATGCAATGTTAGTACATTTACACTTGTGATTTTCTTTTTATGTTTTTCCCTCTTTCAACTTCAAAAAACTGATGATTTGAACTCTTTCAATGTCAAAGTTGATTTAGTGTATCACTAAACCAAACACTAGAATGGAGCATAAGTATTATTTCTTAGGTCTCAGGCAAAGAGCTCAATCCATTGTCTTATTCAGTTTCCATAAGAGAGTAGACTCCGTAACATGTTATGTATCTTTCAGTACTCTATAACCAAGAGCTAGAAACAGTCTCTAGAAATGCCCAATACTTTTAAGAACTTTAGATCCATTACCCATAATTGGCTTTTCATGGTTTCAGTTACTTATGGTTAACTAAGGTCTAAAATTATCAAATGAAAAATTCCAGAAGTAAACAACTCATCCATTTTTAATTATACTTTGAGTATCATGATGAAATCATATCTTTCCCACTCTGCCCTGCCTGCATCTTCCCTTTCTTCAGCATTTCTATGCTGCATATACCACCCATCCATTTGTTACCTATCAACCCCCTCAGTTATCAGATCAACTGTTATGGTATCACAGTGCTTGCATTCAAGAAACATTACTTTAATTAATATGGCACCAAAGCACAACCTTTTATTACATTATATCAGTATATCCTATTTTATCGTTAGTATTATTAATATTATTTTGTATCTAAGTTAGAAATTAAACCTCACTATAGGTGTGAATGTACAGGGGGAAAAAAAAGATATAAAGGGTATAAAGAATTTGTGCTGTCTGTGTTTCATTATCCACCCAGAGTCTTGGAGTGCATCCCCATGGATAAAGTTCTGTATGATTTTTCATCCTTAGACAAAATAAAACACACAAAGAGAATAAGGACTTTTCTTGCACTTTTGTTTTTTCAGTACTACTTAGGTATTTTTCATTTGCTCCTTCAGATCACAAGAGGGTGCTAATTGTATCTTTGATGCAAATTGAAAACAATTATAAGGCCTTTTTACATCCTTTCATAGAATTCTAAATTCATCATTGGTCCTTTATTACTGTATATTATTAGGTCAATTTGGAAAAATCTATTTCTAAATTTTAAAGACAATATATTCACTAAAGAAATCTGGTAAAACTCAGAAGAGACTCAAATCTGAATCCTTCAGATACTGTATACAAATATTAAAATTTATACCTAATATCAACATTAAACTTTTGAGTCCTCTACTTGCTAACAAAGACATAGAATAAAAATGGACTTGTGAAACAGAGTATTTTTTAAAAAACATTCAAAGAAAAAATTTTAAAGGACTTTTCTAGTACAAATAAAACTAGAGAAAATGTATAATGAGCTAAATTACAAATAATTTTAACATTTTTTAAAAATTTAGCAATATGTAATGAACAGTTCTCATTATTAAATATTCTTCTATGTATAATTTTAAATGCTGAGACATTTAGTATGTGATCTAATAATTGTATACAAAGTTAATGGGAAAAGCATGCCTCATAATTTTCAAGAAGATACTTCTGTTGATACATTATTTTAGAAAAAAAATTCTCACAGAAAGGATTTACCTACACAGATATAACAACCAAATTTTTCACTTTCTTAATACAGAGGAGTTTTAATCTAGATACATTTAATTTTCATGAATTCAAATAGTTTTTAATGTAATTAGAATACTATAAATTATACTTTGTAAAGGTAAAAAGTGTAAGGGTACAAAAAATTTGATTTTGTACTCTTTGATTGTACAATAATACATTATTATCTTTATACTCCATAGGGATATGATTTCTAAAAACACAGTATATTTTATAAACTATTAAAGGAGTTTCAAAAATGATTTTCCTTATACCTAACTTTTATTTTTAACACTTGACATCAAACCATAACCTGACATATATAATTTGGGGGGAAGGGTACTGGGAATTGAACTCAGGAGCACTCAGCCACTGAGCCACATCCCTAGCTCTATTTTGTATTTTATTTAGAGACAGGGTCTCACTGAGTTGGCTGAGGCTGGCTTTGAACTCCTCATTCTTCTGTCTTAGCCTCCTGAGCCACTGGGACTACAGGCATGTGCCACCTCGCCCAGTGCTGACATATAATTTAATTCCACTAAATGATTACTTTTGATGTTCAATTCCTATTTTGAATCCTATCCAAAAGTTCTATACTTTTATGACACTAATTTCTTCTGACGAGGTAATCTTATTTTAGTAGAAAATCAGATATCTAAAAGTCCCCACCCTCATTTACATCTAATAGCCTGACAGATCAAGAACATTTAAATTTTTCCTTGCATGGAAAACTAGGCCTTTGAACCTTTGCCATGGTTACTTCTAATTCTTTGGTCTGGAACACAATCGATTAAGTGAGTAGTCCTGTTTATACACAGAAGTAGTACTCCGCCATGTTCTGAAACCTTGAAAATCATAGTTACGCCAAAAGCTGTCAGAGAAATCTGGACTATCTGACAGATTAACATATTCATACTCATGGGAAGTTTGGTAAAAGTAATGGTAGTTGACAGAATATGGTATCTCCAAATAGGCCACTTTAGCACACTGATGATTTTGAACTGACAACAATGGAGAAGAGGCAGAGACAAAGCTAAATGGGACTATACTATATTGAGCATCTCTAATCTGAAAATTCAAACTGTTTCAAAATCCAAAACTTTCTGAGAGCCAATATGACAAGAAATGTGGAAAATCCCACACCTAATCTCATGTGAAGGGTCACAGTATAAGGCAGAAAAGTATTTATAAATAATGTATGAAATCACCTCTAGGCCTTGTGTATAAGGTATATATGAAATATAAATGAATTTGACATTTATGCTTGGATCCCATTCCCAAGATTACCATTCTATATATGCAAGTATTCCAAAATCCCCATGTCCCAAATTCCAAAATTCAAAGTAATTATGACCTCAAGCACTTTGAATAAAGAATACTTGATTTGTGCTAGAAAAAGAGGAAATTCTAGCATAACACCTATTTTGGTTAATTATTTTATAGGTAACAACACTTAACACAGTGCTTTTGTTTCTAAGGGATGTCACATATTACTTTTCACACATTCCATGATGATGAGGTCTTTTAAAATATTTGGCGACACTGCATTTTACTGTCAGACTCAGGCCTTCTTTTCCTCTCCATATTTTCCACCTGGACAACTGCAGGCAAACTGTGATTTTTCTTTTGAGCTTTTTCTTGAAAACCTCACCTTATCCCTTTCCATCTACTGAAGCAGGTCACAGGACAGTCACATTTTGCCCTCCAAAACCCAAAGATGGAGGGAGACCCAGAGCAAAAGAGCAGATTTGCCAAATTTCCTTAGTTTACTACTCTTAACTAACTCCTTTGTCACATCATACTTTTCCAAGACTTTCTATTCTTTATCAAGCTTAGTATAAAACCACTCAGGTTTAACTTTTATTTGGAGGTGGGAGGGGTCATTTCCTTTTGAAGGCTGACAACTGTGCATGACAATTGTGTCATGAACAATCTACAATTAATAAGTTAAAAGCGGAAGTTTGTGCCCTTTTCTCTTGTTAATCTGTTTCTAGTTACAGAGCCCCAGCTGAGAAACTAGACAAGTAGGGAAAAAAATATATATATGTATATAATATATATTATATATACATATTATATATAATATAATACACCTGTCATATATGTGTGTGTGTATATATATTTTTTCTTCTCTTACCTATGCATTGCCTACTTGCTCTCTTATAAGGTTTTAACAATTAACACCCCAATCTGCCAGTACATGCATTTCTCAATTTGTCCTTAACCATATTTTAGCTACTTGAGGTTAATTAAATCTTTGGGAAATAGCTCTTTACAAATGAAAAATAAGTGTACTTTAATCATTTTCTTTTTGAAAAAAGGGAACTCATCACTCTTGTTCATTTATTTTTAAAGAAAAATATATTTCATTTTTGTGTCTCTCTTCCTTTCTTTTCTTTCTTCTACTTTTCATCATTTTGCCAGTTTTGCTCATAGTTAATAAGCATGAGAATATCGTTAGCAATCCATCTGCATTCAGGAATGGAAATAATTTATGCTAAGTAGATTTAAATCTAATAAAGATCCAGTCCTCAAATCTCTAAAGTCCTTCAAATTGCTCAGAATCTCAGCAAAGTTTCCAACTAATCCTTCTAATCCTTCAATAATTAAATCTTTGTTTCTTCAAGTATTTCTGAGAAGTTAACACCCACACACGCACACAAACACAACACATCCTACAACCCACAAAACACTATATATCACATTCTCTTCTAGGCTTATGTGTGTTATATATCTTTTCTATTGTAAATATAAAATATAACAGTTTACACAGATGAGGTCCTTTGAAGTCCAAATTCACATTTATGGAACTGAGTTTCTCTGGGCAGATGACTTTCTCTTTCTCCTTGTTGCCTAATCATGTTTGTTTTTAAGGGTTAAAGTAAGCATGTGAACACTAATAGACTTTGGAGGGGAAGATGAGTGCTCTACAACACAATTCTGTTTGCTTGCCCTCCCTCTGCTTGAGGATGGATGTAACTTGATACCTTTCTTTGACTTCAGTCCTAGCATGCATACACTGTTCTCCCTGCTCTAGCCATGCATCTAAGTTATGGCACCTGTATTCTTTTTGATCACCTGTGGTGGTAACATGACAATAAAAAGTAAGTCAGACCAGGCTTCTAAATGAAGCTCTGGACAATATATTTGACATTTGAGCTACTTAATCACTCTGATCATCAATTTCTTCATTTGGAAATAAACATGACGCTTTCATTGCATAATTACTGTTAGGACTGAATTTGATAATCTCTATAAATGGCTGTCAAACACCTAATAGATAATACTAATAGTTTTTTTTAATAACTTCTCTTTGTTTTTTCTCCTAATTTGTTTTTTCTAGATTACTGCCTCCCTCACTATTGTAACTGTATAGCAGGGAGCTATTTAGCCTTAAATACACTTGAAGATGGTTTTCCCAACTCAAAGGAAAAAAAAAAATCCATCATTTAATCACGTGGCTTTTGACTTAACTTAGCCCTTACTTCCTTCTTCTGTTTTACATTGCAAATATTAATTTGTGCATGAATTCCATTTTTCATTTTTGGCTTTTCTTAATTCTTGCAGTTTCACTTCCAAGCCTTCCCTCCACAAACCATTACCATTCATATCTCTTGATGGATTTCTCTATAAAATGTAAGTCTAACTTTTTGTCTAATACATTAATACTCATGCTAATAGAAAAATTAACATAGATTTCAAAAGGAAGCTATGTTTTAGTAACCATAGTCTATATTTTAATGAATAGTGTGTTTGTAGAAAAACTGTTTTCTTGTTTTCAAAGGCAAAAATTTCTTTAAAGTCATTTCCATAATAAAAAAACCCTAACATTATAGATACTATTTTAGAAAATCTTGATATCAACAAATACCTATCTTTTCACTTACATTTGTCTATTATACGTAGAATTGTTCTTTTTAACAATATTTAAAAATAAATTCAAGTTTTAAGGCTAAAATATTTTAATCACAAAACACTTTACATAGAAAGCACTGGATCATTCTGATTTATGCCTTCAGTGGAGTTAGTAGATGCGAAAGGTTTGGCCATAAATTTGTACTGTTGACAAGCAATAGGCAAATTTCTTTAAGCAGATAAAAATAAGTATTCTCCATTTGTTTCTGAAGAAATCTGGCAACATGTCTTGTTTTGTAAAATTACAGAGTACCATAAATTTTTACCTGTCATGTATATGTCTTGAATTATTTGGTCATTAATTAACATTATCAGAGAATTTAGCTTTCTAGAGGAAAAGCAGTCATTAAGGGAGAAATACTATTATTCTTAAAAATACAAACTGTCAATTGTCAAACCTAATCCAAGCTACTTGAACATTATTTAAACAATTGAGAAACACATTCTTGGGTATTTTAACAGCAACAAGATAATGAAATCAGCTCTCATTTACCTATGCTAATATGGATCTAAGGGCAGGTTTCTAAGGTGGAACCCCTAGATAACCAGAAATCTCATTTTTTGTCACTGCTACCGACCCTTTTAAGATGTGCTAATAATCTGCTGCAGGACTGTTTCAGTTCCACCTGCCTGCCCTCTTGTGGACATGATAAAAGTGAAATGGGTCCAGAAAGGACAGCTGGTGTGAATCAGAAGCTTAATCATAAATAAGTTGTCTTTTTATGACTGTGACTTCCACATAGAAACAATTTGATCACTTTTCTAATAATTGTTCATTTAGCAGGGACAACACTCTACATGGAAAAATTTATATTGTAACATTTTTGAATCATTTGACCCCTTGACTCCAGTCTCCATTATTAGGACAGCCAAAGTTATGGTTTAGATATTAGGTGTCATCCAAAAGCTCATGTGTGAGACAATGTAAGACAGTTTAGAGGTGAAATGACTGGGTTATGAAAGCCCCAACCTAATCAGTGCATTAATTCCCTGATAAGGATCAACTGGGTAGAAACTGCAGGCAGGGAGGGTGTGGCTAGAGGAGGTGGGTTTCTGAGGGTGTGGCTTTGGGGTAAATGTCTTTTGTCCCTGGAGATCTCTGCTTTTTATGCCATGTTCCCAGAGGCTTTCCTCCACCACACACTTCTACCCTAATTCTCTCTCTTACCTCCAGCCCAAAGCAACAGAGTCAGCTATGTATGGACTGAGAAATCTGAAACTGTGAGCCGCAGTTAAACTTTTCCTCCACTAATTTTTCTTGTCAGGTCTTGTCATAGCAGCAAAAAGGCTAAAACAAGTCACCTACATGCCAGATTAATGGCTAGTACTGGGATCTGTTGGATAAAGTGAGGTTCAGCTTTCTTTTGAACAGGACTGTGTGTTTTACACTAATCCTGAGAAGTGGAAGGTGTCATTCAGGGAAATTTAAACACTCAATTATGAAGAAATAAAAAATACAGCAAAGGTTTTTTTAAAAAAAAAAAAAAACTTGAGAGAGTATTCAGTTGATGTTGAGTGGCAACTGGACAGTTCTTCCAAGTTTTGCAAGTTTTGTAAGTTGGTTGGGAAACAGCTGATGCATAAAAATAAAGTGAGGGTTGAAATTAGCAACAAGTTGCTGACAATTTTTCTCTTTGTAAAGTGCACTCAGCTACTAAGACAGAGGTAAATTAAACTTTAGAGACAATGTGGTATCTCAAGTGGAACCATGGAGCAATCATAACCCTTAGGCTGTAGACAAGTCTGATTTAAGATTCTATAGTTTCAGGCTCTATTTTCTGTTGAGGGTGTATCATATTTAACTAAACTGTTCAGGAAGCAGATTTGACTACCTAAACACGTGACAGATTCAAAATGTTCAGGATTCTCTGCCCAGCATTCACATTACTCAGCTGTCAAAGTAAAGGGCTCAGATATATGATGTGAAAATTACATTTTAACGAGGTGTCATGTGTGTTTAAAGTTCTTATTCATCACCACATAGCCACAGCTTTTACTGAAGACACAAATTCGCTTAATTAGCATATTATAAGGACAGAAGGTTCACCTTATCTCCATTGTCAAACTGTTATGTGTAGGCTTTCTGTTGTTGGTTGAGATTCTACTACCTTTGGCACATAGAGGAATGGTTCATTTACATAATCTCAAATGGCTTTCAAGAAAATGTGGACTGCTTGGGAAGCAGAAGAGCTGGTAGAGGGCAGTGGTTATGTCCACCCGTTCTATTGTTAGCATTCATTGCCTCATGTGGTCTGCATTAAATATCAACCAGTGGACTCTGTATCTTTCAGAAAATATTGGAAGTAGGTTTATCTGCTTGTTCTAATTATCAACTTGAGCCTAGTTCTTTCTCCTTCAGAAGAAAATACTCATAAGTATTTGCATATTTGCAAAGGAAAATCTAGATTTTTCCACAGACAGTTTGGAGACAAACTATTAGAGTCAAAGAAAATGACTCACATCTCATCGTTCTTCATTAATGAATAATGAATTAGGCACAAGGTGATTTGGGAGAAAGAACAGTTAAGACTGATGGCCAGTCAACACCAATCACTATTAATGGATAAAGGCAAGTGATACAACTGATTACTTCACACCAGATATGCCTGGACACACAGAGAGTTTGAGAATTATGAAGCAAACCAGAGGCATTCAAATAACCTGTGAAGTAGCTAACGAGTATTTGGATGTTACAAGTCACAAAAGAGGATCAATGGAAAGCAATGATGAATGTATACTTTATAACATATTTTATATGGTAGGAAATTGACCCAGTTAAATGTTCATTTGAAAAACATTCTAGATTGAATAGTTTTAGATGTAGGGCTCTGTTCAGAAAATAGTAGCACTTTCACTTTCATTTTACACTAAAATGCTAAATGCTAATAAACATTTTTGATACAGTGTCCAAAGTTGAATCATCAGTTCTTCCAATACAATGCTTTTCTTTCCTGCCTTCCTCCTTCTCTCCCTTCCTTCCTTCCTTCCTTGTACCAGGGATTGAACCCAGGGTTTCTATTGAGCCACACCCCCAGACCTTTTTATTTTTTATTCTGAGACAGGTCTACCTGCTAAATAGCTTAGGGTCTGGTTCAGTTGCTGAGGCTGGCTTTGAACTTGTGATCCTCCTGCCTCAGCCACCCAAGCTGCTGGGAGTAGGCAAATGATACAAATGATTACCTCACACCAGATAGGCCTGGACATACAGAGAGTTTGAGAATTATGAAGCAAACCAGAGGCATTCATATAACCTGTGAAATAGCTAAGGAATAACTGGGCCCAGCATAATGTTGATTCAATAGAACACAATTACCTGGGCATAGTAGTACATGCCTGTAATCCAGTGCCTCAAGAGGCCAAAAACAGGATGATCACAAGTTCAAGGCCAGCCTTGGCAACTTAATGAGGCCCTATGCAACTTAGTGAGACCATGTATTGAAATAAAAAATGAAAAGGAATGGGGATGTGGCTCAATGGTACAGTGCCCCTAGGTTCAATACACAGTACTACAAAAATAAATAAATAAACAAACAAACAAACAAATAAATAAATAAATACATAAAACAAAACCTCACAGTTATTATGCCTTTCTGGATATAATACACTTTCCATTTTCTCTATCATGAAGAAATCAGTAATTTTCTAACTGAACATTTTGAGACTGTATTCTTACTATAAAATTCTCTGATCAATTGCCCTTTTACCAAGGCCAAGGACAGGCTGGGTGAAGAGGAGAAGGACCTAACTGTAGGGTAAGGAACCTGGGGATGATGGCTGGAATGAGTTAAAACTTCTGGACTTAGAAGTTTGCAGGAAACAATGAAGATGACTAGCAGAGGAGCATACTAAAATTATATGGTTTATGAAACAAATTTAGAAATAACACATCTACTCTCAATATCCTAAAAAATCAGGACACTGTAAGTTATTTTCTTTCATTTGTTTGTTTAAATCATTTAACAAACCTTTACAGAACACCTACATTTATCAGGCACTCAATAAGACTGTAGACAAAAATGACCAAAACAATATCAATGAGATTATTCCAGTGTTAATTCAAGTCTAAGTAGTTATAAAAAAGCATTTTATAAATTAGAGACTCTCTGCACTGTGTATTCTTAAATAAGTGAAATACAAGTAACTTATTAACATTTTTAAAAGAAATTGTTTTCAAATATATATAGTTACATGGATATGAAGCAGTAGTATAAAAATAAGTTCTTATTTTTACATCAATTTATTTTGGAAAACCATAAGAATATTGGCAATTCGCAATTGATATAATGCAGAATAAGTGATGGTAATATAATGTCCTGAAAATATTTTTAGATAAATTGGAAATTTTAAACTTCTTGTATACTATACACAGATGAATGGAACCTTAAAGATCTTTTCAATGAGAAATTTTAGTTATATTCTACAATATAATAATGAATATTTGCAGTACAAATTTAAAGGATTTAATTAAAATTAATTTCTTAATATGGTAGAAAACAATCCATTTCACAGATTGTATCATCCCTTACAATGTTTTCCTTTGAAAGAGAAAGAAAACATACATGTCATGTAATGAGCCAAACTACCAGAAGACAATTTAGCAGTGGGGAGGTAGGTTCTGGGAAAAGTAAGGGACTAGAAATAAACAACTTTTACGATCACTCTTTAGAATGTTCTTGAGGAGATAAACTTTTCTTCACATACTTCCACAAAGTTTTCTATTCTAGAATTTAAAAATGACCCTTGTAAAAACAAAACAAAATAAAATATCTGATTTCATACTTGAAAAGTAGGTAACAATTTTTAGAGTATGAATTCATGGTAATTTTCTCAGAGTATACATTACAAATTGTAGTTTACTTAGAGAATGCTTAGCACTAGTAACAGAAAGTTCTGAGTAAGTTACATAAGCCACAATGCTTTGGGGGCCCTCATTGGGAAAATGTGGATAATAATGGTGCTTGAGGCTCCCTGGTGTGTAGCTTACCGATGCGGTTAGTGACTCTACTATCCCTATTCTGTGCATTACCTCATTAAAATTTAACAAAAATATTCTGAGGTGGGTATCATTTTTCCCACTTCATACTTGAGAAAATCAAGAACAAAAGGCTGAGCAAACTTCCCACAATTGAGCAACTGACAGTGGTATAATTCAAACCCAGATCCTACAAGACCCCTTAGTTCATATTTAGAAGCACATTTGCGTTTATCTCCAGTGATAGATTTTTTGGTGTACAGAACAGTTATATACAGTAGAAGTAAAACATAGGTAATCCTATACAAAAATCATTAACTATTTTTTGTTACAGAACATAGTTAAAATAAGAACAAAAAGACTTAGACTGCTACCAACAAATGGCAACAACAAATACATTTTTGATACATACTTAGGTAAGTTTTTGACCATAACATATTTGTAAGTTGAGAATTTTCATATATGGTTGAATAAGAAGACCCATAATACAACTGGCAATAAGAATTCCCTGAAGGCAATTGCTTTGGAAAATGTCAGTGTAATTTACTACAGAAAAACACCCACCTAAAACTGTGGAATGAAGATGAACAGCCTCTATTAATGCTAATTGAAATTCTCGTATCCACATATAGCATGCATAAAATTTACTTCTACACTTATTCTTTCCACCTCTAAACTACAGTAAGTCCATGCCAAAGTACTAGCTTTTTAATTTGAGCAGCTGTGTGTGCAAATTGATACATTTTCTGGCAATTATATCTACAAATTTAATACAGGTGAAATCCCACTATTTGCAAAACAAAGTCTTAATTGTGGTTGTTCAAAAGGAGTGAAAACTGAGTCTCCTGGCTTAGGAATTCAATTAAAAGCTGAAAATTATCATTTCTTAAAGTTTGTCACTTCAAAAACATCTTTTTCACAAACATGAGCACTAATAGATGTGGGTTGAAATGGCCCCGCTTCCATAAATAAACAGATAAATAAAATTAATTGAGTGGTACAACCTTCTTCATGGCCACAATTAATAACAATTCCCCCCTTTCTACCTACATAGAGATATCAAATAACATATAATCTTTTAATAAACGAAAGTGAAACTATATTATTGCTTTTTGCTCTAATTACAAAATATGATTATAATTTCTTTTGAGGCCATTTGAAATTACTTTGTGATCAAAATTAATAATAAAAAAGGTTAAGAACCATTAATAAACAGAGTTTTCAGTAACAAATTATTTATTTTGATTTAAGAATATCATAGCTATAGAAGAATAGGTTGTATCCTAGGATACAACCCAATGATTGATTCTTGCTCAGGTTCTCAATTGCACAGTATATTGTATTTAAAAATCTTACCTGTAATGCGTTTAAACAGATAATGCAGTTGGTTTAGAAGATTTTTTGAAGACCTAATAATAACGTGCTTTTGTTGTTGTTGCAAATTTGGCTTTCCCTTCCATAAAAGCCAATTCAACACAATATCAACATTAATGATTAGGAAAAGAAGCACTGTCACATTTACTGAAGCCTTTTAGGGGTTAGACAAAAAGCCACCTAATTTGTCATTCTATCTAAAGAAGTGGTGGAAAGCCATTCATTCATTCATTCATTCAACAAAGAGCTATTGAACCTGACTTAAATGCATGCATTATATTACACTAATGTCTGGAAGACAAAAATAATGATCAGATAGATACATTTTAAAAAGAGGATATGTAGTGTTGAGGTTGTGGCTCAGAGGCAGTGCTTGCCTAGCATGTGTGAGGCCCTGGGTTCGATCCACAGCACCACATACAAATAAATAAAATAAAGATATTGTGTCTACCTACACCTAAAAAAATCATATTTTTAAAAAACAGTATATATAAGGTAATGTAATTGGTCATATGAAACTTAGAATTTGTTTCTGTAAGAAAATGTGTATTTATTGGACTATTTAGAAGAATGGCATGCTAGTGAAAGCATGGTAAAAACAAAAATAAATGTGCATGGTGGCATGTGCCTGTGATACCACTACTCAGGAGGCTGAGACAGGAGGAATACACACACACACACACACACACACACACACACACACACATATATTTGGGCTGGTGTATAATCCCATTGTAGAATGCAACTAGGTGAAGTTCCAGTACTTAAAGAATATTTTTTTTAAGTGCAGAAAATAAGGATATTAACAGGAAAATCTAAAAGATAGAAATACTTGAATGGGTATATTACTATCAAAATTCAGACACCTCTATTTTAATTTCCCACTACATTTAATCTTAGAGAACATTATTATGGCTTGTTTCAAAACTTAACTTTTAAATTAAGATAATTCTGTTCTCTTGTGTAAATAAAAGTAAGAAAAAGAAAAACTAAAGCTATTTATAGTTATCTTTAAACAACAGTAAAAGGAAATAGTATGTTCCAGAGAGATAAGGGATACTTTTAAAGAACTGAAAGGAAAGATTAGATCTCAAACTGTTCTCCATTGTCATTTCTTATAAAAATTGTGATTTTTTTGTACTTACCAGTTATGTACATTATTCTCTATATCAAATAATTTCACTCAGACAAAGGCACACTCAAACTGACAATATGTCCCATGAAGTGGTCACATAAAATGATCTGTGAGGTGAATATATTGGTTAACAGTTCCTTCCTGCAGCATTGTATCATCCTAAACCCTTGAAATGTTCCAAGCAAAGAGCATTTTTTGAGGGTATTTCACAATTAATTATTTGAGGGTATATTCACAATTAATTAGAAAGGATAGCATCCTGTCTTAGCAAAGGTTTTGTGTATTTCAGTATGCAAAGATCTAACCAGCAGCTAAGGACACATCCCACAGAAAAGAAGAGCTAAAATTTGGAGAAAAGCTGTACAAAGGACAAATAATCAGGTTTTCCTAGTTATAAATTGTTAGGACTGAAAGTGGTATCGTTGATTTCTCTAAAAAGATAAAAAAAAAAAAAAGAATAATTTTAGGTACACAGGCCAGAAGAGAGACCACAGTTAATCTAATTAAAATCATGAGAACAAACTCTAAGTATCTGCCCACAGAATACCATCAAAATTCAAACTTACCTGATCTACTATCCAGAGGTCCAAAGTCCAAGGAATATTTCACTACGTGATAGTTATTCCACACATAGAGTAGGTTGTCCCTGGGGTTGTAATCCACAGCTGCTATGTATTGATATGAATTGGGAAAAGGAACATCCACCAGACTATCCTTGCTTTGGTCGGTATTGTAAATGTAGTCAATCTTATTCCCGGTGGCCTCATTGTCATCATCCTCATATACAGATTTGACCACATACAGAATCCCACAAATCATAAATGCATTGGAAGCTGACCTTTTATCATATGCAGTATCCCATGTCCCTTCAATCCGTAGGGTATAAGGGTTCAATTGACTAATGACGATTTTACCATTGTTTTGTTCTGTTGCATAGATGACCCAGAGCCCATTTTCATCCACTGCCAGGTCTATGTCAGATTTGCCTCCCCATCGATAAGGGGAGGTATCATGGTAATTGGCATTTGCTATGATAGCCTCTCCACTCTTTATCCTAGTCCGCAAATCAAACTTTACTATGTTCCTGGTGCGTTCTTTATTGAAGAACAAAGCTCCATCATATACAACAAATCCTGTGCCATCCACCCTATGAGGGAGCTTGTAGGTAGTAGTTGGCCTTCCAGCAATGAAGTCATCTTTGGATGAATATTCAGTCAAGGTATCAGTTCTGTAGGGGGTCCAGGGCATATAATAAATCTTGTCAGAAGCCTGAAGAGGGTCTTTGCACCATGCCCCAGACTGGTGGTCAGACTCAAACAAATGTTCACTCTGGTATACTCCTTTTAGTAGTCCAGGACAAAGAAAAACTGTTGGAAGGGAAAGAGTTAAGACAAAAATTGTATTAATTAATTATTTTCTCATATATTCTTATTTTTCAACAAGAATGCAACTGTAACCAGAGATACCCACCACCACTTATTTTGGTGCATTTTTTGAGAACACAAAGTATTTTTCCATATTAATTTTTTGACTTTTTTTTAAATCACTTTGATTTCATTTGCTTAAAAATTTAGACTTTTTAAATGAGTAGCTGTGCTTTCCTGTGGTTTTTACCTTTGTT
Organism: Callospermophilus lateralis; assembly: GCF_048772815.1. Lineage (NCBI taxonomy): Eukaryota > Metazoa > Chordata > Mammalia > Rodentia > Sciuridae > Callospermophilus > Callospermophilus lateralis. Next base: position 46,286,155 of record NC_135312.1, on the reverse strand, counting down.
AAAGTGTATGATAACATTTTTGAAGATATGTATCAAGTGCAACATATGTCTATGTATTCTATAGACATATAATGAATACAAAAGTCTATACACAATGTGTTTATTAGTTCACTGAAGAACATATCTTATTTGGAAATGAAAGTATATTGTTCCCACTCTCAAAAAATTAGTTGTTGAACAGTTGTCATTAATAAACATAGGAATATCCCATAGTAATTTTTGTTTAAATAAATGAAAAATCTTGTATGTTACAGGCCAGTGAATCCTCTAGCAAAAAAAGCTCTTGAAACTGCTACAACACGCACAGAGCATGCAGTCCACACAATTAAAAATGAGTGATGGATGGATACTGGAAGGAAAAAGAGAAAGGAAGAAAAAGAAAAGAAAGAAGGAATAAGGAAAGAAGAAAGGGTGAAAAGTTACAGAAAAGAACCCAAGATCTAGATTTTAATCAGTTAAAAATGTCCTGTTAAATACAGTAGTATTGGAACTTAAAACATGTACCTTTTACTGTTACATGAAAAAAGCATTAAAAAACAAGATTACTTGCTATATTTTGCTGCTCATACTTCAGAATGAAAACAGGCAAGAATCATCTGATTCACCTGCATTTTAGTATGATTCAGTAACATATTGTGACAGTGGTTATAAGAAAGCTTGTCTGATTCATCTGACATGAAGGGGCAATAAAGCAATGTTTCCCATAGGGCGGTCCTTGAAGCACTGGTTTCAAGTAGTAAAGCTAGGTATTACAACAAAAGAAATAAAAAGGATCCTTAGCCACATTTGTCTAAGAAATGTTACATCAGATACTATTGTGGTAGAGATTCTAATAGCACAGGTCAATTAGAGAATCTCCCAGGCAGAAGCTGTAAGGGTGAGGAATTTTCACAAACTAATTTGATCTTAGAATTTTTCCACAGAGCCTCTTTGGATTGCAGTCTTCTGCTGAACCTGCTGTGGGAAACACTGCTCTAATATATTTGCAAAGCAAACACACTGAAAAATAATCATGCAGTCCACTGTTATGTTTGAAGTGATTAGAAATATACGGGGTGGAAAAATTAGGAAATCACAAGGAATTTAGATGCTGACCCACTTTTAATGATTTATTATTCTTTCAGCATTAGTGATTAGCTTTTTAATAGCGATTATAAGCACAGATTCAATGGAAAACAAGATGAAACTCAGCTACATTTTTGGAGATTATTGAAGAGGACAGTAAATTACCAAAATCTCCCAAGTTTTAATTTTGAAGAAATAAAAAAATGTCAGGGGAACTGGCTATCAAAATATTCCATAGCAAGAATAAAAGAGCATTGTCAATTTAGAAACCATAATAATATTGATGATTATAAAAAATTTCTTAGCTGTTTAAATGATTGCTTTAGTTGTAAGGAAAAGTAACTCTTTGCTGTGAAAATTGTCCATCACCTTTATGCTAAAGTTAATAATAAGCCCTTGGTTGCTAAAGCAATTTAAAATATTTTAGAAAATTATCTCCCTTTCCCCCTAGTAGACACAAATGAGTGAAACAGGGGAACCTACACCAGAGCTATGAGAAATCATTTAGCACATAAATAAAAACAAATCTAAAGCAATCACTGTTCATCACATCTATTGGATTTCTAACTACTTACTTAAAAATAAAGAGGAATATAATATAATGTTGAAAATTTTACAATATTAAACTGTGTTAGGATAAAAGGATCAAACTAGCATTGGTCAGTAAAACAGATTAAAGTGAAGTTGAGCAGCAGAAGTAGTAAATAAACTTCCATAAAATAGATAAGAATTAATAACAAAATTATTTTAGCTCAATGTTAAACTGTTAAATAACTTAGCCTATAAATAGCATATAATTTATGAAAGGTATTTAATTACCTTTTTGTTCCACTTCTATTGGAGAGAGAGAAGTAAAGAGAGAAAGGAGAAAAGAGAATAGATTAATGGTACGGTATTGGCCAAGCAGTTTTTATTCACCTCTTCCAAACTGAAAGTAAATAATTCATTTCACTCATACTTCCTTCATCGAACATTATGTTTATTATTTTAAAACCCATTTGTCTAATGCAGTTTTTAAAAAAATCATGTAAACTTTAAAATACAGTATAAACTTGGAAAAATAGGCAAAAATTAATCAAGCTGATTGAATAAGCATACTACTCCAAATGATAGACATGAAATGCAATATTTATAATTACACCAATATTTTATATTTTAAAGGGCAGGTCAGCAATTATATATACAGAAAGCTTTCAAATAATTTTGTTTGTTTTACTTATAAATACTAAGTCTGTTCCATTATTTAAGATAATAGTCTTTTTGTTTTATTTCAATAAAAAATGTTTCTTTTGAAGAACTGACATCTTCAAAAGAAACTACTCTGTCAATTGTTTTCTAGAACCTATGACTCCCCATAGCTTGTCTGTCTTGTGTGAAATGTCCTCTATGAGGTTACACATTAACCGGGAAGCTCTTTCCCTGAATAAATGAACTTATAACCCTTCTTAAAGAAATTTACCTCACACTTATCAATATTTGATATTATCATGGAAAAATACTGTCATTCAGAAATACCTATTAGCAGAAGATTCTTATAAATTTGACATTCTTAACTGAGTCAATATACAGTCATAAAAATGTTGTGAGGCCCTCAAACACATAGTGTTTATAATTTCTAAAATTAATTTTCATTATTGTTTTTTAAGTTACTGATCAGTATAAGTCAGTGAAAGTTTTGAGAAATTATGACATATTCATCAATGTCCATTAAGTGGCACCTTTTTGAACTTATAAACATTTGTCTCTTTAAACACAATTTGCCTGCATCCTAATGAGGAAAACCAAACAAACAAACAAGTTACCAACAAGAAAATGGTACAAGTGTCAGGAAGAATGGATTCTTAAAACTTTAAAAATTACAGATTATAAATATTGTAAAACTAAGGCAATTTTACTGGAAGGGATGAACTGATAAATTATGCACAGTAAACATATTGAAAACTCCAGGAAAATTTCAAAGACAATCAAGAAATGCTGTTTTGGTTAATTAAATTTGGGCGAGATTTTTGTTCTTTGACCTAAACTCATGGTTTCAATTATTGTCAATACATACTTATTTCTAGTCATTGACTTTTGAAACCTCAATATCACACATTTTAAGAAAAAAAAACTGTATATACAAAAAGTTAGGCTAGAAAGTTGTAGCTCACTAATTTACAAGTCTTATTTTTAACACTATTTCTAAAATTACTTAAATATTATATTGCCATAGTGTATTCTCAGTTATACTTTATTGAGTAACTAAGTACATGGTAAACATGTCTGTATGACTAAATAGAGACCAGTTAAAGACTTTATCTAAGAGATGCATGCCATGCTTTCACTAGAATACTAACCTGTGTTCAAACTTACAACTAGAAGACCTTGTAAATTTAAAAATTACTTAATCAACAATCTCAAAAATTTGGACTTAAAACCCATTACAGTGATGGTGGAGATTAGAAATGGGAAATCATCCTACAGTTCACATTTTTCAATCACTAACCTACAAAAAATTTTTGATTAATTTGTTTCCTTGAAGTAGCTCCAGATACATGTTTTTGAAAATTAAATATGGAGCTATTTATACTCTAAAACATGAAATGTACCCTCCCTCACAGAATGTTAGTCTCCTTTCACATTAAACTTATAGACAGTTTTATTTACAAATATCCTACTTTCTTGAGTGAAATTTGTCCCTTCAAAATGAGGAAGATAGGATTTGTAACAAAAAATAGTGATAATGTTTCTATTATATTTTGTAAAGATTATCTTACATTTTAATAGAAATTTTGATTCTTCAAAGAACTTTCTTCTATCATCTCAGCAGTCTTTTGGAAGAATTTTGCTTTTAATACTCAGTTCTTAGTCTAATTTCCAAGAAATTGGCATAAGCTCTCTTGTAAATAGAGCTTGCCTCTGTTACTTGCTGGTTACTCAAAATTAAGATTTATTAGGCAGTTCTGCTTTGGGGAGAAAATTATTATGGTCTTGCCCATGTCATGACTGGCTGTAGCTCATTTATCTTTTATTTGCTATTTTCAAGACTGAAGTAAAACAGACCTATAATTTAAGTTGAAACAAGTGCACACAAATCATATTCCCATAACAAAAACTGGCAAGACAACATAATTTGTCATTGAAAAGCTTAGTAACATTTAGAATTGGCCAGTCATTGCCTATCATCCAATTCTGATTCTAGAATGTTCCTTATCCCTGAGACAACAAATTAAAGTGATTTTTGAAACAGCATATCACCATGTCCTTTGTAACCACACAATGCCTATTGTGATTTAGATATGAGGTATCCCCCAAAAGTTCATGTGTGAGAAAAAGAATGTTCAAGGTAAAACAATGTGAATATGAGAAGTGTAACCTAATCAGTAGATTAATTCACTGATTTGGATTCACTGAGAAGTAACTGTAGATAGGTAGGATATGGCTGGAGGAAGTAGGTCATTAGAAGTGTGCCTTTTGGTTCATATTTTGTCACTGGTGAGAGCCCAGTACTTCAGCTTCTGAACTTCCCTGTCCTGAGTTGCTTTTCTCTGCAGTGCTCTTCCACCACAATGTTCTGCCTTACTTGTGCCTAAAACTGTGGAGTCACCCCCGAAGAAGAAGCTGAACTTCAGATACCATGAGACAAAATAGACTCTTCCTTTTCTATGTTTTTCTTTTCAGGTCTTTGGTCACAGTGACAAAAAAAGCTAACTAAAACTGCCAAACAAATAATACATCCCTAATCAATAACAGCTGAATTAAATACATAACACAAATAATGGAGAATATTATTGCTTCCTGATGTTTTAAGAATGTCGTAAAACATGGTGAAACTATCTGGTTGTACCATGTGAAATCAGAAATGCAATGAATTATCTGCATAATGCCTTTCAATATTGTAATGGAGGGAAAGGAAAGGAAAATTTATAAGAAATTTATCTAACTCATTAAACATAAAACTGGAGAAAAATTATATAGATAGTCCTACAAGTTATACTGGCAAGAACAATTTGTTGCCATAAAACAGCCTGCAAAGATACAGGCCTAACATACTTGTTTTTCTCCTTTCTGAAATGAGATCACAAATTAATGAATTATATGATGACTACTGGGGCAGGGCCTTCTTCAGGATCTCCTATCCCATAGCTTGACTGATATTTTGAATTCTGAACATTATAAGTGTCATTGTTCATTTCCAAACCTCTTTGGAACAAGTTTGTTTTCTTTTATCTCTTTGCTCCAACTACTTTTGTTGTCCATTCAGTCTCTATAAATACGTTTATATATTTCCTTAAAGTGATTTCATTGTTGTCCTTTGTCAAACTTAATGTCATATGCTATATCCTGCAGTTAGAGGGAATGACAAATTCACGCTAAAGATAATTTTATTCTGTATAAAAGGAAGAAAGTAGAAAAAAGAGTCTAGTAAAGTTTCCCTTCAATCTTCAGTGTTCATAAAATAGATATAACATGCAATTATGTTATTGCTTAGTAAACTAAAATGTTATCAGTTCTAACCAGTTTTTTGTACCACATGTAAAACTTTAGAATTGCATCCTTTAATTTAAAAAGGTATGGAACAGAGAGCATGTATATTCATTGCCAAGTTTTTCCAAGCTGCATTGCAAATTGCAAAGAAACAAATTTGTTGCATGCTGAAAATTGTTTGTTAGTGCCATAACTAAGAACTATGAAATGGCATCTAAATGTCCTTTTAATTTCCTTTTCTATACAATAAATCATAGATCACATTTTCTATCTACAACATCCATGCTCCTAATAGGTAGAAATTTATAATCCAACAATGCTTCTCTATTTCTGCAATATATAAACATACACCTATGAAGAACATAATATAGTTAATAAATATTAAATAATTTATAAGAAAATAGTTTTTTCATTGAAATGATATTTTAAAAAGAATTATTGTTTGGGTTACATTTGGCTTAGATTATTAAAATACATTTGGGTACCCTTATCAGAAACTTGCTGACCAATTAAGGAAGTATAAAAAGGCAAACTACATAAGTTATAAAAAAATGAGTCTTGCATAAAAATTTCACCAGATTTAATTTTTCATACAAAAATTTAATGTGGCATTTATTTTTTCCATCTGATAAAAATTGACAAAAACTCAAAAAAAGTTTAAAAGATTTAATCAAGGTCAATACTAAGAGGTGTCACAGACCTGTCATGTGTGTAAAGGTTCCATGCTGATTCTGCCAACAAGTAAATTCAAAGAACACATTTTTATTGTTGTACTCTTGCTCTTCATTTCCATTCTATCACCAAATCCATGAAGGAGCATACTTAAGAGGAGATACACAATATAAGCAGAATCTCCCTAAGGGTAGGCACAATATCTGTCATCATATGCACTAATTAAGAACTGAAGTTTTGTATACAAGACTGATTTAAACATCACAAAACTCTTATGAAGTGGACATCATCATTATCTTCAATTTTCAACGGAGGAAACTGAGACACAAAAAACCATGGCTATATGGATAATATGTATTAGAACTGGGATTCAAATCCATGTTTTGATCTTACTCATTAATGATCTTCAGTGAAATGAAGGATAATCTTATTTATCTCTAGTACCCAACACATAGATCTCAATATTTGTTTCTTCTTTGCAAAAAATAGAAATACAATATTTTCAAAGAAAGGAATTAGATTACATACTTGTTAGCACTATCATCCCTTGAGACTAGAAATGCAAATCATCTCTCACAGGATTAAAATAATAGAGGGAAAAAATGGATTCCACATTTCTTGGTCAAAGAAAACATGATTTCTGTTATCAGTGAAAGCAAACCTCTGTTCAACACCTCATGTCTTACTAATTTTTATTATTCTGAAACTGAAAACACTTTGTCTTCTTCCATTTCACATTCACCAAGAAACAAATAGAAGTTCCTCAGTAAATAGCAGTAAGATTTGTAAGTGTATTAAATTCTTTGGTATAGTGCACATCAAAAATTCTGACAGATGTCTGTCTTTTTCAGTAAATAAAGTGCTAAGCCTTTATTTAATGAGAGACAGGAGTAATCTCTGCAGCTCAGCTTCTAAATTATGCTTTTCAAATAACACCCATGCATCATTGAATAAGAGTACTGCTCAAGCACCTTGTATTACAATGGCTTCATATAATGTGTTTCAAAAATGAACACCTCCTAATGAATTTCCTCCTGGAGTGTGTAGATTGAAAATGTCAATAATTCATAAAATACTTTCACTAGGCACATTCTAATTTAAACACTTAAATACAATATCTATAGATGCTGCAGAAACTGAGAAAGCCTTTTATTTTGTGTTAACTTTATATTCCATTGATGGATCTGTTAAAACTTTCAAACTGTTAATTTAGCCTTTTAAAAGAAAATGGTGCTATTAGTAGACTCTTTTTAGAATCTATTTGTAATAGCTCCAATAAAAATAATAATTTTTCAAAGTTATTATGGACGACACTGAAAATCAATACTACATTTGGTTCATCAAGGATGCACCCTTGTTATAATGATTTGTCACTACTATGTAATAAGTATATGGCATTTACAGTTGCTAAACTACCACAACAAAAAACAAACACAGAATCACCTTCATACATAAGACCACATATGTATAGTGATATATAAGAACCATTGAATGTATCTACTGAGTTCCTGTTTTGTGTAAGGCCTTTAGAGCTACAAATACAGAGAAAAGTAACCATAATACCTAAGAGTTACTAAACAGATTTCACATGGGTAGCCATCACATGGCACTATCCCTACAGAAACTTGTGAATTTGGTAGAATAAACAGGTTATGGAGGATAAATTGATCTCTACTTTAGGGAAACACAGTCTAATGACTGGGGATTTTCAGGAAATTTATTTACTGATAACAAGCTATATTGAATGTATTCAAAGAAACCTGTCTACTGATATTAAAAACAGACAGGAATAGAAGTAAACAGCAGAGAAAGGGATCTTGTCAAAAGATGCTGAAGTAATAAGAGGCAAAATAGTTTTATTAAAATCACTAGTTAATTTGTAAGATGTCACCAGTTTATTCGTAAGACATCTTTTTGACCGATTCTTACTACTAAGGTTCTATGTGTCCTACTTCATGTATGCAACAACTATGGTATTAAAATGAATCTAGATCTAATCTCAGAAATTTGGTAAATACTTTAAAATAGTATTTCTAGGATCTGGGGCTGAAATTTTGTTAGATATAATTTAGTCTTAGTTAATATATATTTTTTTAAATTTTTATTATTTTTTTTTTGAGAGAGAGAGATAGAAAGAGAATTTTTTAATATTTATTTTTTAGTTTTTCTGTGGACACAACATCTTTATTTTTATGTGGTGCTGAGGATCGAACCCAGCGCCCCGCGCATACCAGGCGAGTGCGCTACCACTTGAGCCACATCCCCAGCCCATTAGTTAATATTTTAAAATGAAGAAAATAAAATGAGAATATTAAGATATTAACCCCAAATTACAGTTTATTTTTCAATCCATAGTATCAAAACAAATTAACAAGTAATATAATAATTTTTGATTCACTTAATAGGTTTTTTATTTTTATTTTTTTCCCAGTGCTAGAGTCAAACCCAGGGTATTATGAAAACAGAAATTGCTATCCTAGTTTTATTGATGAGAAAAAACAGAAGTTGTTAAGAAGCAAAGTTACTGTATTTCTGATTGGATTAAATTGAATTAAATATTGTCTTTCTGGTTTTACATGAGCATTATGAATTAATCTTGGAATTTAAATTTTCTATCATCACTTCATGCAAAAATATGAAACAAAAAAACCCAGAGAAACCCTCAGTAAAGAACAAACAAAACAGAAGCAATAACATCAATATTTTGAGGCATAGCCTAGGAATGTTGAGGAGCTACAACACACTCTGGAATTTTGAAGAGCCTTCCAAATGTCTCAGCCAATTTGGGATTGGATAGTTAGCTAAAGAACAGAAAATATTTTGTATTAATTAGTAACATATTTAAAGATGAAAATATTAATAATACAAACGTAATTTCTAGAACTAAAACAAAAGTGAACAAAATTTATTTTGGAAATTTTAGAAGAAAACATATGTAAAACATATTCTATATATGTCAACTGAATCTCTTGGGAAGTAGTTTTAAGATCCTTACTCATTTGATTTTTTTGGTGTTTGATGAGGTCAGGAAGCCAATTCATATAGAAATAACACCAAGTCTTTAGATTCATTACTCTAGTTTTCCAAAATATGATTTTTATATGTTTTTTCATATCTTACGTCTAATTAATTCTGAACATTAACCCTATTTTTCACAATGGAATATTTTTATTTTGTGTAATCTATAAGAATATGTATTTCCAAATATTTGCTCATTTTGCCACCTTTGTTCAGAATGCATCACTTCTTACCTCCTGATGAAGCCACACTCTATTGTTAGGTCCTACCTCATATAAATTTCCATTCCTTCAGAAATACTTTTTCACTTATCATAGTCTGTATTTAATAATTAAATACATTCAATATAGTTTTCCCAGGAGAAGTCACATTAACTCTGCTGCAATTCTTGTCACTATTATATAGATTGGGGTACTGAGTAAGTAGTCTTGCTACTTATCATTTAATTTAAGGGTTTAAATGCCTTTCATGTATTATCCACTTAATAGTCACATTGCTGCACTAAAGTATACAGTATTTTACCTTCAATATTACAAAGGAGAGTACTATGGTACAGGTAAGTTAAATAAACATGAGTGTTAGACCCAAGATAAAGTGCCAGGCTTCTGACACAAAAGCCCAAGTTCTAAACCACTATCTTTCAGATGCAAGCAAGGATTGTTGAAAAAACCCATTAATTGAGGGATGAAATATGTTGCAGTTATTCCTATTATTTTTCCATTGCTACTAGGGTTTTATTGGCTAAATTATATTCACCAGATCAAGAAAATTATTTGATGCTCTGGTCTCACTGCAAATACGTGATTGTGATTTCCACACAAACACACACACACACACACACACACACACACACACTTTTTAAGGTTAATATTAATAAATATCGATAGCTTATTCTTAAAGAATCATATTCAGTTTTGTTAAATAATCTCTATTAATAGTCAACTACACAAGATTTTTTTTCAGATAGGAAATATTTAGAACAGTGTCATATTCCATATTCTCTTGAGCACATGCTTATCATTTATAAAGCAAGAAGCCAGCATTTGATGTAAATCAATTATGTCTGACAGAAGTGCAAGGCAGGCAGGACTAGAATTAAATATGCCAAAAAAAAGTGACACCCATGAACTTGATATTTGGTACATTTTTTTTTCTGATTCAAAAGAAAAATGCATGTCTTAGGATAAACTTGTAGAAGTAGCAGTTATCTCAGGTGGGTCCTCCCAATTTGCCTTATATATTTATTGTATTTGTTTTCATTTTTTATATATATAATTCCATTTATAATTTGTTTTTAAATACAATTTCTTTAACTCTAAGTTTATATTATGAAATTTTTGTGGTAAATGTTTAATAATCAGTTTGCAAAAATTCAGAAAATTTATTTTTATTGGTTATTTTTAGTTATAGGTAACGTTAGGATTCATTTTGACATGATTATAAAAGCATGAAATATAATTTGCTCTGAATCAGTCTCCAGCACTTCCCCATTTCCTTCCCTCTTCCCTCCCCATGTTGCTTCCCTTCTCTCTACTCTACTGATCTTTCTATTTACTTATAGTTTCTCCATTTCTTTTTTATCCTTCAGTGATTATCACAATGTGTTGGTGAAAATTCAGTGGCCTGATTCCATTGGCCTAGCCAAATATGGATAATTGGATAGTGAATAGTTTCTGCTTCTTAGCTCAAAGATTGAAAATACTTTCTTAGCTCAAAGCATTCTTCAAGAAGTTTAGTTCTACAATATTGTAATATGTGACACAAGAATCACATGCTTCTAAGAGTGGTAGCATAGTCTTCCCTGAATTTCATATGAACTTATGTTCTCCCTGTGAGAGAGACTGGTAGAATGAACAAATATTCCTTAAAATTTGGTCATAAATTAGCTAGGTCAAATTTAAGAAAGAAAATAAGCAAGCGCCCATCCAGACATATATAATGTGATTCAGTAACCAAAGTGACAAGTTGAAATTAAAAATTAAAACCAACAGAAAAACAACATGAAGTATGTTTTCCCTCTATAATACACTGCCCACATCTGCTAGGCAATTCACCAAACTCACTTTTTGAATGTTTTAGTGAAATGTGTCAAATTAGAGAAAGCAAGTTTTAGATAATGAAACCAATGACCACATTATTCTTTGATTTATTGGACCACTGGCAACATACTTTATAGTCTATTTAAACTAACTAGCCCTGATTTTTTTTTCCTTAAAAGCCATCTGTAGAAGGGTCATAAAAACAAATTTGCTAGTGGGAGCATGCAGGAAGAAACTAGCAACAATATAACATCATTAGGTGTAATTGTTCTCACTTTTTAATGAAATGAAATACACTTCCTTATAAAAAAGTATTTTGATATCTAATGAACTGACTAGTTGATACTAAAATTTTAATTTCATGTTTATATATGTAACTATAAGTACTTTACAAATGTTGTACCTACTACATAAAATGATCATGTAAAAGAAATTTAAAGAACAAAAAGATTTAAAATGCAACTTGCCTTTGTATATACTGCTCCTTTTCAAAAGTCAATGAATTAAAAATATATCAAATATATGATATTTTGAATGAAATCTCGACTTGTAAATTTTGGCTGATTTGCCACTTACATTAAAATTATGTGGCTGCAGAATCTGGCATCTACTTCTAACTAAATAAATGACATATACGTTTTGAAACAGAGTATGGAGGGAGATTTTAGGTTTCTTAGATCCATCAGGTTGGTGTTTCTTAACCACCAACAGTGGCATCTGAACCCATGAGTCCTTCCTTAATATCAGTTCTACCACTAAGCATATAGCATAGATTCTTAGGATCATGGTTAAGTCCATATTTGACGGTATCTATCAATTTTGGAGAAGAGAGGTTTGTGACAGAAAATATTAACTCCTTAGAAATTAAAATTAAAATCAAACTCATACATAATGGAAGACAGAACAGAATATAAAATGTTGGCCTGCTGTGTATTGAGTGTGTACTGAGTGTATTGAGAATGGCTTTGTCTTCTTTAACTCAAGCACAGTTTTATCTAACCTTGTAAAATTGATGTCTTATTATTATCTGTAAATTATGTTTATGCATTTGGAAGAATTGGCATTGTTTTATGAATCTTCTCTCTCAGCTTAGTAAATTATATATTATCTATTTGAATTCAGGGCTATTAAACTCTTACAAAGTGTTTATTACACCATACAGATTATTGGTCTTGTCTCTGAACAGTGCCCTCTTTCTGTTTTATAGCTAATGTAGCATTTCTCCATGACATCAATAGATTAAAACATTTACCACTAGAAAAAGTATGTGAAAATGGAGCAAACTCATTTTGCTACAAAGCTAACTCAATAAATCTGTCCAGTTTACTGATGTTTACTTTCATTTACAATCAGTGCATATTTATCTTGCAAACCTCAAGAAAGCAGATAAGAGAGGTATAATTTTTTATAAATTTCTCCCCTTGGCAGCAATACTACCTTGTTAATGTTTTAATAAACAGCAGCTTAATATGACCGGAAATATATTTCTGATATGTACTTGAGAATATTTAAATAAAAGGGTCAATGAGGGGTATATTAAGACTTATTGTAGAAAAGCCATACAATTCTTTCAATATAAAAGAGGGCTAGATAGCTAAAGTTAGTTGATGGGATTTTGTGATGTTAGCTTGACATGGTACTTAAATTTACCTTTGGAAAAATAAATGATCAGAAAACCTTGTTTACTTCGATTTGGAAAAAAAATAAATAAAATAGAAGTAAGTTTAGTTTACTTCTACTTTTTAAAAAACTTTTTATTTTTTATTTTATTTTACTTTTATGGTACTGGGATTTTACCCATGGCCTTGTGCATGCTAAGCAAGAACAATACCCTTGAGACATAAAACCATAGTCCTATATTTTTAATCTGATAGTTGAGGGATAAACAAAATGGGAGGAATAATTAATCAACCTCTTGATAGTCCTATTGCAGAGGAAAAGCTTTTTTACTTTGAAGGAAAACTTCTTTCAACCCTTCCTATTCTAGCTCCTTTTCTCCCACTGAAGATGATTATTGATATAGCTTAATATAACTGTCCTTGTAAAGCTATTCTGACCAATTGGCCAAGCATCCAAGTTAGAATAGATGCTCATGGGTAATACAACCAAAATAATGTTTAAGGAGAAAAATAATGTTTATCAAATCAGATCATGCTCATAGTTAAAAAATAGTGATAGTACATGTTTTATACATCCAACACAAGTACAAAATATTTCTTATTGGATATATACCAGAATTTTTATTATGACACATTTCATTTTATTTCTGAAAAGTTGTATGTGATTGAAAGCCTTGTTTTCATTTTTTATATACTGTTTTCTTACATATAAACTTATACTTTTATACAAGAAAAAGCAAGTTGGTTACATGGCTACTCTTTGAAAAACCAACTTTTGGAATGAGGCATAAAGATTTTCCTATGTGTCCTTGCACATATCATGTATCAATTAATGCTCTCTTTATCAATACCCTATTCATTCATCTCACATTGCATGAAATACCACCTCTTGTATGAAGTCCTCAGTAGTTTCCTATGTGGAACACAGCTTTCAGGAAAGCCTGCTTTTGAAGGATCAATCGTAGGAAAAAGTTTTACTAGAAATTTATCACTTTGGAGATCCAGAGTAAGATATCACTTCAGTTACTATCTTAACAAGAGGTTTAATAATTAGTAGATTTTCTATGATATTAGAAAACTGGTTCAAACTGTCAATCTTACTTGAACAACAAGATTATAGCTATTCTCTTACAAGGTCAGGAATATGCTTAATGTTCAAAGAAGTGGTTAAGATGATAAATGTTTTATCAAATTAGATTTATAAATTCTCATAACATTTTAATGACAATAAATAATAGTTGTAGCTACTGACTGATGATACCTACATTTTTCTCCTAAAATATAATATAGCCAAATATTTTTATGTGTGTGGGGATAAGTGCATGGAGTATTGCACACATGGCATACATTAAGGGCATCTGAGTGACAGGCCACTCCCCTCGTGCAAGGCTTGTAAGCAGCAGGCTGTTTACCCTGTAGGCACAAAACTGGGAGTGAGGCCATGTGTTGCAGTCCCTGTGTTTGTTCTATGTCCCACTCCTCGATTCGTCACTGCAAGGACAGTTAGCAGACATTACATTGGTGGCTGCCTATAATCTGCTTAGCTACTGCCTGAGTATATATACATGGTAACTGTGTGATAAAATCAGACCTGCTTTCTGCTTGGTCTCCGGAGGTCTTGAATAGCAACTCTGCAGTCATACTCTCCTCTACCCTGTTCTGTGGACCTCATCACTGGATGAGAAAGAGCCCATGCATGTGATGCAGACAGTGTCTTTGTTTGGAGTACCTCGAAAGTATAGCCCAACACAAGGACTTTGATGCAGGTAGCTCATATTGGGTGGGGGTGATCCCAGAAAACAGGTATGAAAAAACAAGGAGAAAGATGCAGAAAAGGATGAAAATCCAAACTATGGGGCACAAGTAAAGTTGCTGCTGTTAGCACCGAGGAACAGTTTCTACTCATGTATCTGAGACATATAGTGACTATTTCCCAGAATTTTAATGAAAATGCCGGAAGCTGGAACAACTGTGCATGGATTCCTTCTCCCTAAGGGTTGAGGATCCTTTACAATATGAACTCCCCTATACATTAGCAGATGGCTGGAGGAATGGCCAGGCAGGCTAGTGACCTTAGGGAGGTTCTTAGGAAAAAATGTTAAAAGACAACTCAAAAGAAATTTGAGGTGGGACTGGGGTAACTAAGGTTGGCATGACAGCTCACAAAATAGTTCTTCTCAATTGGGCCAGGAGGATATAATATGTGTGTAGAGGCATCTGCTACATGTATGTGTGTGTACTTGTACACACATGTACACACATGAATGCAATAGTAACATGACCTTAATCTTTGGATATTGTTAATCTTTATTTTTTTTAAAAAAAATCTGTCAGCTTTTCTTCACTCATTCTCCACAAACAAACAAACAGAAAATATTTAACACCTCTGCAATATTACTAGCTTATTTTTATAACATCCTTTCTAGTTATACATTTGAGAGTAAAATGTTTGGAAAATTAACTAACATTTACACATTCCACAGAGCTACTGCTGCAGGCAAAGAAAGAAGAAAAATAAGACTTGTTGTGGCTGATCCTATCTGTCTTCCTGTCAATCCTGGGAATGGAAAAAGAAAAAGATAAATCACCTAGATCCTCTGTCCTGAGTTCACAAATAGCTAAGATACAGCTGATGACTGGGGCTTTGCATAAGTCATAATTCTTCTCCACTGGTTCACTTTATATGATAATATTTATTTAAATTTAGCCCTTGGATAGCCCTTCCTATTTTGATAGAAGAAAATGTATTTTGATAGGCTTATCATTAGAAACAAGTTCATAAAACACTGTGTAAAAACCATTGCTCATTTTATTGACACTCATTCCTTGGGTTTTTGGTTTGTTTTTGTTTTTGCTACCAGTGATTGAACCCAAGGACACTTAACCACTGAGCCACATCCCCAGCTCTTTTAAAATATTTTATTTAAAGACAGGGTCTCACTGAGTTGCTAAGTGCCTCACTAAGTTGCTGAGGCTGGCTTTGAATTCATGATCCTCCTGCCTCAACCTCCCGAGCTGTTGGCACAGGCAAACAAACCTGGTTTGGGTTCTTAAAATATTTCTCACACTACTGTGAAAAATATCTTTCAGTTAAGTTGAATGTAAAAGAGTCCAGAATTCCTGAATTAGGAGTATGAATTATTACTTGGGAGTACTGTGATTTTCAATTTAAGTATTTTCACTAACTATCTAGAAAAATGAGTAACTTTTAAGATTCCAAGAGAATCTACTTTAGGCATAAACTTGATCAAGGTAAATTAATCTACCCCACTAAATTAGCAAGTAAGCTGAAATATTTATAAGCAATTTAAAGGCAACAGAATGTACACTTTGATGAACGCAGTGCATACAATAAATACTTGCTGATTGATTGATTTAGTGAACATAATGTTGAGTTAATAAGGACTAATTTCTAGATGGAAGAAGAATACATAGAAAAAAATGGGTGCACTGAGTGCTCAATTATGCAGAGGATAATTGGCTCCAAAATGTTTTCCCATTGGAGGAAATGAGCACAAGAGATCATTAACTACTCATTTAATTAATAAAAAAACAGTATGTTTATTAAGATACTGCACAAGTAGACTGCAGAGTCAAATTAGTGATAAAGTAATACGTATTCATACTTACATACTTAAAAATGGTCGTTACTAATTTTATCATTATATGTCTGTGTAATTATTTTTCTAATGCATAGGATATGTCACAGCATCCATTATATCATTCATTATTTCCCTGGTATTTACATAATACACAACTCAGATACTGAGGTTTAATTGACATACTATCTGAAAAGCCTATGACAGCCATTTCTGACTAGAAGGAAATTTTAAATTTAAAAACAATAATGCTTGAATCAGAAACAACCTAAACATACATATAGAGAACTACATCTAGAAACAAAAACAAACAAACAACAAAACCCACAGGGATGTAGGACACCACTTGCCTTCATGCAATTGGCAGCCATCTCTTGAATTTAAATAAGTTAAAAAAAAAAGTTCTCATAGTGGAATCAGCTATTCAACTGTATAGACCCTGTGTTAGTTTTCCATCATTGTGACCAACATACATGACAAGAACAACTAAAAATAGAAAAAAAAAATTGACTGATGGTTTCAGAGGTTTAGTCCATGATGGGTGAATTCCACTGCTCTGGGACCAAGGTGATGCAGAACATCATGGAAAAAGGGTGTGTAGGAAGGAAGTTACACTCCTCATGGAAAGCAGGAAGCAATGGTGGGAAGGGGCTACAGGAGAGGTGAACCCTCCCAGGTCATGCACCAGGGACCCAACTCCTCCAGCCATCCCCACCTGCCTACAGTTACCAACCAGTCAGTCCATTTAAATTAAGATGGACTGATTAGGTCAAGTTCTCACAATCCAATCATTACACTCCCCACATTCCTAAGTTAATGAGAGTTACTGTGGGGATACCTCATATTCAAACCATAACAGACTCCAAGTAGAAAGCAAATTACATAATTCAATTTTTAAATTGCATTTCATTGAGTGATTACTGTGTATTTAGCATTATGCTCTTAACAAGTAAGTTCTCATCTTATAATCATCTTCCTGCTTTACATAAGGGGCCTGATACTCAGTGAACTTAATAATCTGAGGACACAGGTCACAAGTGAAAGGTTCAAGTAAGATGAGTAAGATTCTAAAACGAATTTCTAAGCCAAGTGCTATACTGCTATTTGTGAACTGCAAAGTACAGAATGAGGGGCTGGGGCTGTAGCTCAGTGACAGAGTGCTTTCCTGGCACATATGAGACACTGGGTTCAATCCTTAGCACCACATAAAATAAATAAATAAATAAAATAAAGGTATTGTGTCCATCTACAACTAAAAATATTTTTTAAAAAAGAAATTACAGAATGAATTGCAAATGTGAAATATAATTTTCTTTTGCAATGATCCTTAAAACTTTTAAAACTGTTTTTTCTGATAGTATCTAGCACCAGAGGTATTTTATGTAATTTTTATTGGAGTAGTGGATTTTATTGGATCCATAATCATAGTGTTATAGCAAAAGCTCTGAAGCATTTGTTTCAAGGCAGCACTGTTGGTTTGTAGAACCCCTCTAATGCCACTTGGATCCTAACTTTGGTAAGAGAACAAAAAGTAACCCTAGCCATCTCAGCATACCCTTTGTGGTGGAACTCCTCATTGCACACTAAGTATCATTTATAATTAGTACAGTGAAATACATTCTCCTACTAAAATAATAACAGCCTAATAACATTTGGTCACATTGTTTGTGAACATTGTGATGTTACAGTAAAGTTTTGATGAGAAAAGAAATTCCTGACTTAAGAAGTTGTGTTCCAAAATTATGTTTCTAATTAGGTCAAGGAGATTTGGGGATTGGTCATCCCCTAGACATCATTTATATAGCATCTGCAAAACTATATCTCAAAAATCTGTATTATATTCAGAGATATGATAAACTATTGTATAATGGTGTATTAAGAATTGTAATGCAATAAATAAATTAATTAATTAATTAATTAATTTAAAAAAGTATCCAATAACTCTTAATTTTTCTCTTCCCCTGTGAAAGCAACACTTTGGCAGCTAACCAATAAATCTGAATAATTTCAGAAAGCCAAAAAATAAATCTGTATTATTTACAGTGCACCACAAATCCTTCAGAGGTGAGCTGTCAAATTTACATCAACATTTAAAATTAGTAATAAAATTGGAAAGCTTAAAGTCTACTGAATGAAATGTTAAAATTGTTGAGTGTAGGCTTATGGTGGGTAGCTTGTAAGAAACAGCTTCTTAGAGCATAGCCAATGCAAAAATAAACAATAACAACAAAAAACAAAATTAGTAATACTTATTTGAGATATATGAACTTAGCTTCATGAGTATATAAGAATATAGTCAAACCAGTTGTACTGAGAGGCAACAGTTTTAACTAAATATGTAGTATCATATAAGTGAAAGAAATTTAATATATTCAAGAGAGGTAGTAAGATTCGGATATTTAGATATGTTTTAAATACATATATGTCCAAATGTCTAAATACAGACAGATACAAATTTAGCATCACTTATCTATACTCTTTTGTGCAATCTACAATATATTTACTCCATAAACAATATTCAAAAGGTTCCTTAAAAATTCAGAAATTGGAGAAATTTCCATAGCTGGGTGGCCTGCCAACCAGGCAGCAGAATCACCATCCAGGTTAAAGGCAATGTGTCTTGGGGCAGGCACACAGAATCCTGATGGTAGGGATCTCCAAAGAGCAAAGGGATATTGTGAAGTAAGGCCTAGAAGGCTAGCACTTCCCCTTGTGACAATTTAAGGATAAGTTAAAATTCAAGATTGAATCCACAGTCATTCCCTAAGACTCATTTATTACTGTAAACATCACCTATTGTTTCTGAAAACGTTATCATGAAAAACCTTTATTGTACAATACAGACAGGATTTCTCAAAGGCCATGACTTCAAAGCCAGGGATGAATCTACCACTGACTTCAGATTTTGTTTTTTAATGAGGGCAGGAGACGGGTGACCACAGGGCTTCATGCATACTAAGGAACTAAGGTCATACTCTACCACTGATATTTGCCCCAAACCCCTAGAATTGCCTTTAATGCCATGGTTTAGGGATTTGAATGATCCCTAACTTTTAAACATCCATAAAGGGAGCTTCCATTAAAGCATTCACCTTTATAAATAATAAGTATGCTTTCTAGGTCAAATATTTCAAAGCTTTAGCCACAGAAAAACCAAGTTGACTATAATAAAACAGTGTGCTTCCTTAAAGTTGTTTAGGCGATAATGTGTCCATACCATGATAAAGGTCAATGGACCTCACAAGCCACTCAAGGAAGTTAAATACACTTTTCTACTAACATTTCATATTACCATGCTGAGTAATTCTCTATGCTGAAATATTAGCTCCCCTGGATACACCAGAAGTTCTTCAGACATTAATAACGTTCATACTAACCACTACTGGCAGAATTCATATTTGTGTATTTAAAAATAATTGATTCAACAAATATATTGGATTTTTAAAAAATTGAACAGAATATTGTAGTGGTTGAGAGGAGGGTTTTTTTGAATCACATATTTTTCAAATAGGTTCAATCCTGGTTCTATCACTGCTCAGTGATGTAACATTGAGTGAATTACACATCATCTTTCTTTGCTTCAGTTCCCTTCTTATTAAAAAAGCATAATAAGATTCTCTGCTTCTTTGGCTTATTTCTGAATCTTAAATATGATCAGGCACAGACTAAATGTTTGGCAACTACTAGGTACAATTATTATTATTTACAAAATGACTGGTAATACTGAAGGATTCATGGTAAATACAAAACAAGAAAAAACATCTTTTGCTGTTGTGGATTTTATAATTTTGTAAAGGATATTACTTATACACTCACTTAATAATTAGAAAATTAAGTGTATGGGCCAGTTAGGGTAGCAATAAAATATTCAACAAAACACCAAATTATATAGAAATTGAGCTTAAACAAAATGGGATAAAATAATGGGAAGTTTAAGAAGCAAATAGAGTGTGGTGTAAATGTTCAGCAGAGTGTAATAAAAGCATTATGATTAAGTAGGAAATGTTCAATGTATAAGAGGTGCTTAAACTTAAACTTGAGAATGGAAAAGAATAGAATAGGGAATATTTCATTTTGACCAATTTTTGAAAACAAACTCTTAGATAACACCATGTTGGTATTTTTAAAGTTGTTTACATATCCCTACTTTTAAGGGAAATGTCCATATAAGGAGTCTTGAATTTTCAACTTCAAATTTTTGAGTAAAAATAATCAGAGACCTTAAGGCTTTAATGAGTAACTAAGCAATAAAACAGGGTTAAAAGTGTTGTAAAGTGTAAAAATATTTAATAAGAATAATCAATGTTTTTTTCTGGTAATCTAGTAATATAAAAAAATCCAGCAACTATAATCAAAAAGGGCATTGGAAAGGTCAGATTTATGACTCTAACATGGTGTTTTGAATGAGACAGTTTATAATGGCCTTAAGTTCCTCCACATTCCAAATGACACTTATTTTTGGCATGAGAGCCAATTTCTCCCAGCGCCAGTGTAAATTCACATGATATTTTTCATGAATAAACATGAAAATGTCAGCAATACTAAACAAAAGGGAGAAAGCCAGTCTGGAAATGAGCCAACAAAGCTGTGCCAAATGACCCATGAAACCTGAATTTCAGAAGAGGACATCTGAAATCTGGGTAAGGTGAATATAGCATTCCAAAGAAAATTTAGTTAAATTATACATTATACCCACACAAGAGCAGAATGAATAAAAGCAAGAGAGGTAACCCACACTGAGTTTGAATTAAATTAATATAATCAGTGACATGGTGAGGTAAGCTCTCCATAATGCCCATAATAGGACCTGTTAAACTCAAAGCAGGTTTGAGAGCACATATGGGTCCATCACCAGGGGTGTCAGAAGGGGCTGACCTACATGCAACAGAGTACAGGCTGGGATATATATAAAGAGGGATAAGCACAAGAAATTCATTCCATTCATTTTCATTAATTCTTCATTCACTTAATAAAAGTCTCAGTACACTTGTAAGTGCTGAAAATATTTCTAGGACTTAATTAGATAAAAATGATCATGTGCCGGAACAAAGTTAGGTTAACATACCTTTATGAAAATCAAGGTCAAATAAATACCTTTTCTTTCAGTTGAGAGGATAATATTAACTCATTAGGCAGATGAAAAAGAAAATCAACATATTAGGGTTTCTTGTTTTAATCAATGCTCTCATTGTATTTTAACTGCTTTGGGAGTACTGATACTCACAAAGGGGCACTTTAGATGGAAATGTTTGCTTACTGGTAATTGGGAAAACATACTTTTTTTTTTTTCCAGTCAATCTTGGACTTTCTGTGATATCAAATAACAAAGACTAGGCAAACTTTTTTTTTTTAGCAATTATAATTTTTACGTTTCCATTAAAATCCTTCAGTAAGTAAGAGTGGTTTTCTATGAAGCACTGTTAATGTGTATGTGTGTGTGTGTGTGTGTGTGTGTGTGTATGTGTGTGTGTGTGTATGTATATATATTTTAATTTTGGTACCAGGGATTGAACCCAAGGATGTTTAATCACCAAGCCAGGTCCTCAGCACTTTTTATTTCTTATTTTGAGAGAGGGTCTCCTTAGGGCCTCACTAAGTTGCTAAGGCTGGCTAACTTGAGCTCTGCCTCCCTCAGCCTCCTGAGCCATTGGGCATAGAGGTGTGTGCCACTGTGCCAGCTAGATTTTAAAAATGTTACCCATTAGGCCTACCAAAGAATATAGGCACTTCAACCAAAGAAAGTGTCACCATGACAACATTTTTTCCTTCTTTCTTTTCTTCTGTTTGGTGGTACTGGGTATTGAAGCCAGTGATGCTCTACTACACAGTTCTCTAAGCAAATGGCTCCAATTCTTTGAGGACAACTAACCACCATCTCAGATGCAGGTATTATTCTTATCTGGGCTTGGAACAACTCTTTCTTCAATGTAAGAGAAAAAAATGATTTTTAAAATATTAAACAATAGAAGAAGCACATAATATATCCTGGTGCAGGAAGGGAACCTAGGTGTTGTGATGACAGCGTCTGGTCTTTTTTTAGTACACATTTTCTCTTTCACCTACCTGAGTCACTGCCCAGCAAGACCGTCCTAATTTGCTATCCCTAACAATAGAAATAACAGTCTTGATGTCTGTTTCTTTTATAGACTGATCCATTTTCCCCAAAACCA